>NC_080670.1:42951050-43097050 GCF_030247195.1 Topomyia yanbarensis
GCAATGCGCCCTTCTGCATTTTAATGTTCCTCCATCCACAGATAAAAGACGTGTAGGCGTGAATTCGAAATCTGTATCAACTCTTGCAGCTACCATTTCAAATAAAGCGAGCGACTGTAATATTTGAATACAATTTTATGTATAAAATAACGCAGCAAACGATACTATGCAGTTGAAGTGTAATTGTCAGACTACACGTAACAAACAGTTGAGTAGATAGCAGTAGTGAGCCACTGATCCCCAACTTATACTGATTTAAAATTTTCCCCAATGTTTTAAAACATTTCTTTACTAGTCTGTTATCTGTGGTACCACCTCTCTCCATACTGATCCCACCCTTCATGTCCCATCCACTAAAAGTTCGCGATCTGAAGGTTGATCTTTCTTATTTGTTTTCGCATGTAGGTTATGTTTTATGGTAATTGCTCGTAATTCTTGACACGCTGCCAATTGTGCTCGATTCCCAATAAAAAATAAATAAATAAAGGAAAACGCGGACAAGCTGAATGTTTTGCCCAGTTTACATATACATAGTTCGCTCTTTAGACATGTTTATTTGTCTGACGTTTTTTTTCTTTTTTTCGAGATGCTTACCACCGGGAATCGCTCGAAGAAAGAGCAGACGATTGATCAAATTGGCGCGACAAGCTCGAGAGCACTCCGATTTGCATATAACAAAAGGAAGTGTTGAACAGATTCAGCAGATAAAACTTATTCAAATGTCTATTCCTCTCACGCAAGCGGCAATAAACTGGCTAATGTGCGTGTGTCCGAGAGGGGGGGGGGGGGGGGCAAAAGATTGGGCGAGGGGCGGTACCGGCGACAGATACAGCGAAGCCACAACGTTGAATGGGGAGTACGATGACCCGGTTTTAGACCCTAAGAGAAAGCATAACAGAAGAAATTTGCATATATGTATTTCGTACCACGTTCCGATTGTGGAATGTGAAATAGAAACCAGTTGAATAATAAGCCTCAGTCAAAAACAAACAAACCACATACCAATGATTCTTATTATAGAACGATTTTCTGTTTTAATGACGATGAGCCTAGATTCAACATTAATTTAAAAAGATGGTAGTTCAGTTCGAAACTATATCAAGCAAAATTGACAAAAATAATTGGGGATGATACAGGTACATGATTCCATATCGAAAAGTTTTGACTTATTGTCAATTAAACACTTTTACCGTTGTCTTCCGTTTTAATTCCACTATGATGCATCAAAGTGGAATTAAAACGGAAGACAACGGTAAAAGTGTTTAATATAACCACAGATAACAGACATTTTGGCTAGAACAATTTTTATTCAAAAACCTGTGTAAACTTCAAATTGATAAACGTTGGAAAGCCGTGTTTCACTATTGCCATCTGCGCAACTGTTTGCTATACGTGTTTGACAGCTGCACTCTAACTGCATTGTATCGATCACTGCGCCATCTACAAACGTTTGCCAAACGTGTTTCAGAGTCTGATTTATTCGGAATCTCAGTAGCGGGTATTTACACACGATTCAAATCGAGCCTAAACGTCTGTTATCTGTGATATAACATTCCACTAAGTCGCTCAAAAACAGTGCTTTTGTTAAAGTGTTATTGTCAATATTTTTTTAAAGGTTGACCGATTTTAGTGAAACAACGATTTGTTAAATTTGGTTTCAATTGGATGCTAAGGTTTAAAGAAAAAAGTTAAAAAATATTTTCGGTGGGATTTATTTATCTAGGACGGCACATGCGAAGACTGATTTCTTTTCTACTCCAAATGTTGTACTTATTTTGCAGGAAAAAGTCCGCTTGTAAAATAATTTCACAGACTAACAGACATAACACTCAAAAACAAAGCTTCGCCCGCTTTAACGGTCATTTTAAAAATATTTCATTTGAAATTATGGCGCCACTGACATATGAACAAGCACATGGGGGATAGACCACTAGTGAAAAAAATTTCCCAAACCTGAGGGGTAACCCACCAGTAAATGGGTACTTGGGACTGTGAATAAAAGGTGGAGCTAGTGTTCTGGGAAAATTGTTGGATCGATATTTTTTGAGGGAATTCCCTCATAATGTTATGTCTGTGATAATTTTTAAGCAAATGTCAGTGATAATTCTGTGTCCATACGCTACAGATCTCTGCTGATGAAAATAAAGTTGTATGTGTAATCCTTGCATTTTACATATTTATTTCAGTGCATGCATAACAATTTTTCCGCCGAATGTTTCAGTAATCCAGGATGCCGAAAATTCAGCTGTTTATATTGCATCCATTTGACATGAATCTGCCGAAAATCCACAATTGAAACTGTCAAATTGACAGCGCAATCACCAAGTTCGCAGTATTTCAGGATGGATTACTGTGAATTCGGCAATTGCGATGTCAATTTGACAATTTGAATTTACGAATCTTCAACAAAGTGAATCTGTCAAATAGGTTAAATTCAAATTTCTTAACATTCAGCTTATTAGATTGCTAAAACCATTTTACGTTTAGTTGTAAACAACCTGGTCCGACGCTGAATAAGTTTCAGCCACTGGCAAAAACAACATAGGACAATAAACGATAAGAGAAAGCGGTGGCCTTTTTTGTCCCAGTTTTACTTCAGAATGTTCCACCCGAATAACCATAAGCGTTAGGCTATTGCACAATATTGGCTATACATTTTCACTGATGTTGCATTGAAACTCCATTTACAATGCAATCAAGCTCTCTATTACCATCATAAATTCATACAGGCGCAACCAAAATATAGCATTATTGCTTGCTCTATATACGTATAAAAAGCTGATATAACGCATACATGCTGCATCCCTAAAACTTCAGAATACGAATACGAAAGAATGGGCGATTCCCTTTCATTTGCAACCGATCGCAAAATAATTCATTGTCTACAACCTTGTAGAAAAACATAAGTTGTTATAAAATCATTTGAGAAAACTATAAACATTTTATCAGTTTTTACATTTGCACGGGGCCCAGTGTCCAACAAATTGATTCGTGAGGACTCACAAAAATTGTTGGGTTTAGATGAACATTGTATTCAGATGAATTTAAGTGTTTACAAAGTCCCATTTCAAAAAGGAAAAAAATATTTTTTCAGATTCCGTCGGTTCTTGGGCGCCAATGATACTTTATGAAGATCGAAGTAGAGAGAAATAATATTGACAAGGCTTACCTTACTCGTACCTTTAAAAGTTGTTTAAAATAGTAAACAGATTTTATTTTTTCTATATTTCTCTTACTCTTCATAAAGAATTTAAATGGGATTTTTGAAGATGAAAGCAACAAAAGAAACAAATTATCTTTTGCGTATTTTTTAACATAAGCTTTTTTAAATGTCAAACTAAATGAAAATGGCGGATTTATAAACTACTTCGCGCCGTGGACAACTCAAACTCCGTGCTTGATCCAGACCATAATTTTTACCTGAAACAAAAAGTGAAATATTTTCTTATTCGAAAGGCTTTTCTGCACATGATAGACAATTGTAGCGATTGAGTGTTGACATTTAAAATATCTTAGTTATTTTTTATTAAAGTACTCGATTTTTACAGTATGTTTGGTAATAACAATACAAAATATGATTTTTAATACATTTTAGTTCAGTCTGTGATCAATTAAATTATCAATAAAACAGTGTTAGGAATCTATAAAACAGGAATGAGATATTAATCAGCTATACTCTGAAACTTTGCTAGATTATTCTAACGATTGAAGCAAAAATAAAAAAAATGATTTTTTGAAACTTTAAAATATTTATATCGTATTTTGGAGAAGTGGGATCCATTATGGAGGGCACATGGAGGAATTACTTTCCAGGTATTTCAATTCGTGTTTTTGTGGTGAGAATGCGGGTAGACCAATCCATTCCCTCCTACCTTCCTCTACCGTACAAACCAGGTGGGAGTAATTCCACAGACTAACAGACATAACACTATGAGGGAATTCCCTAAAAATATCGAACACTAGCTCCACCTTTTATTCACGGTCCCAAACACTCATTTGCTGGTGGGTTACCCCTCAGGTTTGGGAACAATTTTCAGTAGTGGTATATCCCCCACATGCTTCTTCATATGTCAGTGGCGCCATAATTTCAAATGTGGCCACAGTCCCAACTACAAATATATTTAAAATGACCGTTAAAGCGGACGAAGCTTTGTTTTGTGAGTGTTATGTCTGTTAGTCTGTGGTAATACCATTACTCAGCGAACTCTTTGTACATAACAAGGACAAACTTATAAGTGACAGTTCTTTAAACTCAAGGCACATTACGAACAGCTCTATCCAGGGCCCGCTGAGGAAAGCTCATCTACAAAAAAAATGCCAATACCCAGTCTCCAATATTATTCCCTGAACCACAAACGATTGCCAAATTCACGGCTGCTGTTCTAGCCGTAATGACAACTGCGAAAGCTGCGTCAAGTACCACGAACTCAATAGCTACTAAAATCAGTGAGAAAGCCACCAGCATTGGCGGAGAGTTCACGCTCGTGACCGAAAACAGAAATGAATTCAGAAAGACCCCGTGAGCAAATTTTCTGGCAGAGACCGCTCTGCTAGATTTCTGTAAGTCTTGGTTTGGCAGCCCTGTCAGATTTCTGCGCGTATCCTGTCGGGGTTAGTTGAGCTAGGGCGAACTCGGTTTCGCTCGCGTTTTCTGGCAAATTTTGACAGGAACCGAGCAAAACCCTGGCATAACTCGGACATAAACTGTGCAAAGATCCGGGCAATTCCTACCTGGTAGAATTTAGCACGAATCGAGCAAAACATCTGACAGAGATGTGGCAGGAAGCGTGCAGAGATCTTGGCCGTACATTTCTGACTCGATTCTGGATAAAAGTGAGCAGCATCGGTTGGTTTAACCGCTTCTGTCAGAAACGGTTGTTGCATTCGAATTCGTTGCCAGAATTCTCGCACAAATCGCGCAAAATGCTCGCAGAAACTCTGCCAGCATCAATTTCGCTTTGCTTAACTTTTGCTAACTTTCTGCTTGCCACGCCGACCGGGTGAGCACCTGATCGCGAACATTAAGGCAGTAGCCACGATGATGACACGGGCATGTCCGACGACGACAGAGATTTGAACAACCTTCAAGATACAGTTGACGTGGATGCAAATGTCTTGCAAATTTTCATGCGTAATGGCAAGTCTGGATTACTGAAGTCGGAAAGACATAGACTATTAATTTTTTACATCTTGTATATATATATATATATATATATATATATATATATATATATATATATATATATATATATATATATATATATATATATATATATATATATATATATATATATATATATATATATATATATATATATATATATATATATATATATATATATATATATATATATATATATATATATATATATATATATATATATATATATATATATATATATATATATATATATATATATATATATATAACCACAGATCCATGAAGCTAACGCCTTGAGCCGTGCCAAATAAACGAATTAAAAAAAATAAAAAAGATTCGCATTGTATGTCAAAAGTGACATTGACCAATTGGTCGATAACATGCTATTTTTCCTGCATATTGATTTTTCCATGCAGCAGCTTCGTATTTCATTTACGTTAAACTTTGTTCAAGCTAGAAATATAGCTAAATAGCTTATCCAGCGGGAGCTTGGCCCTATACCACCCGCTCTATCATCGATGTGATGTGATATTTGATTCAGAATATTGCCAGAGCCGTCTTAAGACCACTCGGGGCCCCTGGGCACAACTGAGTTGAGGGGCCCCTATAGTTGAACAAGCATATACTGCTGTAGAGTAGGATGATCAAAAAATGATCCCCAGCATCAGAGAGCCATATATGCCACCTTGAGATATATTTTTCAAATTTAAGCCAAATCATTCAACCATGTGAAAGTATTAAAAATACTGTAGGTATCAAAATATATCGAGAAAAAAAATTAGATTTTCATTACTATAGGTGGCCTTGTAAATGTCCAGGTACCGTCGAAAACAGCAGATGATTTTGATAGATCTTAAAAAGATATTAGCATCTCTGACCAATCTTACTGAAAGTGACAAAGAGCATAACATACTATATGCTATGGAGTTCGAACTCCATAGCTAGGTGAGCTGCGTACAGTGTAATGAACTTACCAGCAGCGCTATTCCCACCCCATATGATATAATCTGATCTTCATAGTTGTAAGACGTTTTTTGGGGCTGAAGAGTGCCTCCGTCAATAATGAGGAATGATTTAGTAAGGAGAGTTAAAAGTCAACTCTACAATCATTCAATCATTGTCCTGACACTATGACAATCTAAGAAAAATATTTAGCAATATGCCAATAAAATTTAACTTGTTAATTGATGACGACTGCATGATTTACAAAAGTTACATTGATTCGTACGTGTTCTCAATTTCTTACTGTTCCTGATACGATGCAGTTGGAAAAAGTCAATTCCCAACTTTAAAAAAGCCACACTTTTTCAATCATAATGCAACTACATTTACAGATGATAATATTGAATATTACAGCCATTGAAATCAATCGATATTATGTCGAATCTAGGTGCGGGATTCGAGGTTCATTCTTCTTAGATATTCGTATTTTTCTCGGCAGGATTCTTTGAAATAGTGTCTCTGCATACACAAATTGCCGGTGAGGTAGATTTTTGTTATATATTTTAACAGAAGTTGTCTGCTTTCTTTTATAGTGAACGGTTCGGAGAGGCGAAGATAGCAAACAAATACATATTTTTATATTCAACGAATTAGTATCTCAACGATGGCGCCGGTAGTTAAGTGGCAAGTCTAGGGTTTCGATGGTAGAGTCGCCTCTCTGATGTCGGTGATAAGCACTCAGTGCAGAAGGAGACAGAAAGAAAAAAAATAATAACAATATTTAGCCTTTTCAACTTTGGAAATTACTCGAAACTATTAATATGAACAGCACAATTCATTTCAACAATTCACTACCACAACTATTAGCAGTTCATTCATAATCAGCCAAACAGAAATGCAACCATCTACCAATGAAGCTCATCAAATACGCAACACAAATGCTATATCACTTTGACTGCAAAATTATACAAAATGTAAACCCAAACATAAATGAATAAAAATTTAAGTTACAAAAAAATTCATTTCGATACCAGTAATGTAAAACATTCGAACTAGGAAACACATCGAATGCACGTGACCGTGAGGCACAAATTCTCGACTACTGATTCCTGATTCCAACGGCCTAAAATATTTTTGATAAGGTGGAGTGTCGTACAAAAATAACATAATTGATTCTGTACCTGACTACGACAGCATAGTGGAAAATGTCTAATCTGGCCGCGAAAGTATCGTGAAATCTCAAGAAGTCCAGGAGGAGAATTAAACTGGATTTCTAGTTTTAAGATAGCTGCAAAAAAATTCAAACAGACTATTGTAACCCACTATTGTATATAGCATTGAATTTCTAGTTTTAAGATAGCTGTAAATTTTCCTCTTTTATGCAAAATATTTCAACATTGTAACCTCCTAGTTTTAAAATATCCAAAATGTAAAAACAAACGAGTTTGACACCGCCAAGCTAACGCATTTATGCCTATCAAAAAAAAGTCCAGGAGTCATTTTTAGAGGTTTTCATGAAGATTTGTCCACTCACAATCCCTGATGTGAAGAAGAAATTAAAATTTTCTTCATGCGCGGATCGATTACCAAACAAGGACTGTGTACTGAATTTCGACATCTTCTTCTTCCACTTTCTGTACAGCTTTCTTGTGCAAATTTTGCCACCTTGTTGCCGCTCCTGGTGCCTTTCGAACTTTATATACGTATTGTAGAAAACATTTCATTGAAGCAAGTAAATGCGCTATAATCTAGGCTCATTAGCCAGGGCAGGACTAAATACCTCTGTCCCATCCCAGGAGCTTAGGACCAAAGGAGTGACATTAACCTTTTTAGCCAAATCACTCCCAAAGATTTATCAAATCCCCACCAATTTGAAACGGTCGGTACGGTTGTCCACGTTTCTTCCTTATTAAAGGTTCAAAATGATTCGTTGATTGAATTCTTCATTAAATAAATAATTTGATTTACGTATAATTTTGAATCATCTTCATTCTGTACGCTGCACAGTTGGCCTGGCCGTTTTAATGATTGTGTCACATACCATATGTGCCACAAACATTAATACTGACAAGAAAAATTGTACGTGAAAGTTTGCAATTTTCCAGGATTCCTACATGTATTGGCTGTGTATGTGTAGACTAGACTAAACTAGCATTATAGAAAATAATTCATTGTTTTTGCTCAAAATGATTTGAAACTTAAATCAAAATGTTGGATTGACGTTTGAATTGGTCCAATACCATCCTGATCATGTAGTGCCTCGGTTGATTGTCTGATGCTCTCTAAAAATCACATGGGATAAGGTGCAATGTGTAAATCCGAGCAACTGGTCCATTGTTACCCCGCACGCTAAAGAGTTATACACAATTAAGTGCTACTATTTTTTGGAACTATGATTCTAAATTCATCCTAAGCTGGGGGCCCCTAAAAGCCCGGGGCCCTGGCCCAGTGTGCCCATGCGTAAAGACGGTACTGAATATTGCATGTTCCTGACCTTTCCCGCTGCCCTAGCATCCAAGTTCCGTAACAGACAAATGGGCGTCGGTGACGGAATCAAGCGGATTCCGTTTGTTGGTAAGCTGTTGCCAAGGTTGCAAATTAACTTAGGTAGAATAATACAGAAGCCGTGTTAATTAATTTAAGTATACTTTAGGATCCCCTATCAACAATAACTGTTGAGCTATTCAGAATTCGTAGAAATCACTGTGTCCATAGGTGAATAAAAATGTAAAAAAGAGAATGGATTTCTTCATCCAAAAGGCAGAATACACCTTTAATCTGCATTCTTTTATCCAAAAACCGGTTATTTCCTCCAATTTGCATTAAACTCGACAGAAAGTTTAGTAAACGTTTGGGATCAACGGGGCGGATGTGGACCATTAGATTTTAGTGACGTGACTTTTACCTGATGAGATCTTAACTCTATTTGTCCATATTTACTAGCAGCACAGTAACTACGCACGGAAATGTCGGCTCATGCTACTTTTTCTCAGAAAAAAGCCCCAATAATTTCAGGATCACCGCAGTTCAATTTTCGCGTGCTACCACGCAAAGCACGCATCATCTGGAAGTAATCAGTTTCAGAAGGCATCTCGCGTAGCACGATCGTCGTTCTTTCTGGACCGCTGCACAGTGCACAGTGATGCCACTAAGAACAAAAGTTGGGCAAAATCTCTAAAACTCTAAATTCTGATACTACCAATAATTTAGAGCCATATGTTTCCTAACATTCGAACCTTTATTTGGCCGGGCAGCGCATAAATCGGTCTCCGTGAAATGGAATCACTGCAATTAGTTCCGCAGCTAGTAATGCCACAGAATAGAATGGATTTCACAGTGCCCTGCAGAAAATAAGCACGAACAAAATCTATAAGTTTGTTCCAGTACCAGGAGATGCTGGAAGTACTCCGGAGCAAACAGGGAGAAAATCGTTCCTGTACTATCATCCTCTCTTTTTTCTTCTTCTGGTGGCAAACCGGAGTGAAAAGGAGCAAGAATTTTTTGCTCCGGAGCAACAGGGAGTAACTTCCATGTACTGGAACAAACCTTATATTACCGACACGGATTGGTGAAGGTCGGTTATTAGGCTATTGACTTACACAGTTAACCTCACTTTTCTTGACAGTTCACTAGTACTGTTTACATGGACTTGTACTGTTTACATGGACTTAGAAAAATTTGTGGACGACTAGATTCGCTCGAAGCAAATCGTAAAGAATTTTTCTAAGTCAATGTAAACAGTACAAGCGAACTGTCAAAAATGAACACTCAGTTCATTTGTGACGTCACCGTAAAGTATTCAATACACAACGAAGACAGGCAGCGAATATTCACTCGTTAGTGTTTGAAGATACTGTAACGGATGGTTTGTGGGAATATCCTAAATTGGTTTTATGCATAAGTATTTCGCATCATAAGACTGATAAGGAATATTTCAAGTGTTTAAATGTTGACCGAATAACAATACCTTTCCGTTCGGCGGCGAGAATTGTAGCAATTTAAATCGAGTACAGTAATTTATTTGTGGTTTGCTCCTGGTGTTCCTTTGGGGAGCAGCTCATGCCAGATGGAGCCGACCGAATGAGATGAGACCGAAATACATAGGTAGAAAACGCAGCCAGACATGAAGATTAAAGCATCCATCCGTCAAGAATCAGGGTCAGCGTACGAATAAGGGAAGAATACTCCTCCGTCACGTTTTTTGTTGCATAGTGTGCGCCCAGCAAGACTTCAGCATACATATACGCGAGCGGTACAATGGGTGGATTGAATAGTTTGTCCTTCTTTGCCAGTATCTACGATTCCTGCAGTAAAGACGCGAAAGGAAGCATCAGGGGAAGCTGGGGATAAGTGGCATTAACGTTCATGTTTATTGAGCTGGAAAATTAAAACTTTCATCAAAAATCTAAACAAGACTTTGTTTGACACTATCGATTTTACTTGACAATCTTTATTCACAGTCTTGATAGTTACCCCAGTAAAATGATAGGGTTCTAGATAGTGGAATGGAAGGTGTTGGAATATTTAGGATAACATACAGGATTACCCAATTTTAGCAAATCTAACTTAAATATCCACGATGTCC
Source organism: Topomyia yanbarensis (assembly GCF_030247195.1). NCBI lineage: Eukaryota > Metazoa > Arthropoda > Insecta > Diptera > Culicidae > Topomyia > Topomyia yanbarensis. The sequence goes on from NC_080670.1 coordinate 42,961,739, forward strand.
CAAGTTCCCTTGGAAACGGTCGAATTAAAAATTGCAGCAACTACAAAAAAAGCGAAACCAATGCAATAAAGGTACGAACATTAACTCACAGTAATTTGCAGTGCAAAAGAGAAAAGCATTAAATTTTAAATTGAAATATATGTAAGGCGGACTCCGCATCCTACACAGCAGAAGAGGATTCTTTTTGTACGTTTTTTTTTGTTATGCAGATCTCCTGTCGAGTCGGGGCACGAGCAGATGTGGCTTACGGCCTGTGGACAGCGAGAAAACCAGTAGCCGCTGATGGACACAGAAAAGACAGGTATAGCCTATAAATTAAAATAGTAATTTGGGCTTTTCGAAGAACTGTTGCGCGGATTTGTTGTTGTTGTTATTATTGTTGTGATTTGTGTAAGAAGAAAACATACAGAAGAAGGTACCGATTAACTTCCATTTTCAGGCAATTCTGCATATGTAACCACTTTGCCAGGTTGAGGATAAATCTTAACGTGTTTTACTACGATGATGGCAACAAAGTTGTCTTAGAAGGGTTGATAGAACCTCTCAGTAAAAGTTCGTACAAAAGGGTATATTGGGTTTAAGAGTTTCAATAAAATTCAGGAATAGCATTTTAATTAATAATCAATAAAACTGGCACTCCTGTAAAAAATGGAGACAGTGACTGGTAATGGTTATTTTATGCGATCTAATTCAATTGATATCATCCACAGTTTTGCACAACCTCCTTAGTCACTTTCCTCACTGCAAAGTTTGCCTTGAGCTGCATCCCGCTGACAGTTGTCTTTCGCGTCTTTTTGGGATTTCGCTTGATGATATTTTTCTATTGGGCGGAACTCTGATGTGTTAAGAAGGTTCATATCCTGGACGTTTTTTGCGACATATCACTCCATGGTCTTTTCCCGCAGTGGAAAAATGATAAATCTGGCCAAAACAGAATGGAACAATTGTGTTGCTTGAGTTGCGTTTTTCCAGGCACACCTGCATATAAAATTCCTGATGTATGGTCACAGACTAACAGACATAACACTCAAAAACAAAGCTTCGCCCGTCATAACGGTCATTTTAAATATGTTTGTAGTTGGGACTGTGGCCACATTTGAAATTATGGCGCCACTGACATATGAACAAGCATATGGGGGATAGACCACTAGTTAAAAATTATTCCCAAACCTGAGGGGTAACCCACCAGTAAATGAGTGCTTGGGACTGTGAATAAAAGGTGGAGCTAGTGTTCTGAGAAAATTGTCGGATCGATGTTTTTTGAGGGAATTCCATCATAGTGTTATGTCTGTTAGTCTGTGGTATGGTCCCGATTTTGATGCATATGTGGCACTTCAATCCACAGGAACAGATGACCTACCAAACGAGATATTTTTGATGAACTTTGACAGCTAAATGTGTTCGAAAAACTTCGCCACCTTTCCTCTTACACCCGACGTACAATATTCCTGTTTAAAATCTGCCTTAACATAAGTTTCGTCATCCTTTACCACGCAATAAATCTTTGTCAACATCTTCGTTTACTGTTTCCGCGAACGTTCTCTGGTCGCTTTCTTTTGCTTATCGTCACGATTTGAAGTCACCACCCTGTTGTAAGTCGACACTCCCGCTCGTTTTTTTAGATCGATGCACGGGTGCAGATGACACTCCAAGTTTGCTTGCAACATCTAATCCAGAGAGGTTGGGGTGCCGCTCGAAACAGCTGGCCACTGTTTTCGTCATTTTGGTGGATTCCAATGTTCAATTTTCTACCCGATCCAGTCTTCCACAACCATGCTTTCGTTAGGATGATCATTAGAGTGACAGGAAAAAATGACCCCTATCGGCCCACCCCTGAGTTGATTCCTAGTCCCACAAGGAGTACTTGTTTCAAATTTGAAGCGAATCGGACAAGTCTAGCTACCGGACCAACGTGCCTGAAGTTTGTATGACATTTTTCGACAATATGGATCTTTAGGGGTGTGCGGGTTAAGGCATATTCTGATGCAGATTAGTACCGTGAGTTAATATCTCAGTCCTTTTTCAATTTTTTGGCCCGAAACTATTGAAAAAAACATTTTTTAGTTTGTTTCCTTTTAGGACAATAACACATCCAAACCCATGCGACTTGCACGACCCTATAGGTTGCCTTATCAGATCTACCATAGTTTGCAGATGAAACTTGGGATGGCAGGTTGCTAGCGGATTGACAAAGTACCAGATCATGCTGTGTGGGGTGCTGTCCCGGTTAACAATGAGGCGAACGAGATATTTGCAGATACGTCATTTAGTAGGGCAACTGTCAGTTTGCTGGTTGAGTTTAATTTGGTTTTTTTAAATTTAAAAATCATAAAAGAATAATTAAGGTTTAAGAATGATATGAGTGTACTCGTAAGGACACCCGCTACCAATACATATGAAAAACTGGCACAATTTTTCCAAATTAAAGATCCCTATTTACATGGAGAAAACCCACTAACTCGCCTTTTTGCCGCTATGTGGCACTGTATGCATCATATTATCACTGCAAGTGAAAATAAGAAAGATAATTTAATTGTCTACAACTTTGTCGAAGACTGCTAGTTAATCCGGCTTTGTTAACAGAAGTTATTAAACTTTTAACGAAGTCTGAGTCAGTTTTCTATAGGGCCTAGCAGTGCATGGTTGTGTATCAGTACTCGATTCTCACGAACTAAATATTTGTGAAATAACCGTTAGATTTAGCTCAATAGTATGTTCAGAAGAGTTGTAGTAGATAATACAAGTCATGTTTTGGTTAGAAAATTTTAGTTCCAGATTGTACCGCATAGAGGGCACCAACACTAACTTTTCAACGGAAACAGATAGATATTTGGTGTCTTCTACAAAGTTGTAAAGCAGGCGTTTTTCAATAATTCTTCCGAACATTTCGATATTATATCTCTCTTCTATGAAAAGTTATTTCTGGCGCCCTCTATGCGGTCACAGTTTGAACTAAAATTTTTCAACCAAAACATGACTCGTATTATCTACTACAACTCTTCTGAACATACTGTTGAGCTAAATCTAACGGTTATTTCACAAAAATGTTTAGTTTGTGAGAATCGAGTACTGATACACAACCATGCACTGCTAGGCCCTATAGAAAACTGACTCAGACTTCGTGAAAAGTTTAATAACTTCTGTTAACAAAGCCGGATTAACTAGCAGTCTTCGACAAAGTTGTAGACAATTAAATTATCTTTCTTATTTTCACTTACAGTGATAATACAATGCATACAGTGCCACCTAGCGGCAAAAGGCGAGTTAGTGGGTTTTCTCCATATAAATTGTCGAAAAATCTTATACAAACTTCAGGCATGTTGGTCCGGTAGCTAGAATTGTCCGATTCGCTTCAAATTTGGAACAAATACTCCTTGTGGGACTAGGAATCGACTCAGGGGTGGGCCGATTGAGTTTTCAAAATTTCATTATTTTTCTGGCAAGTCAAATGATCATTTATCATGTAGTACTCAGATTCCGAAATAAACAGAAAAAATTAAGTGTTTTTAATAGTTACGCTCCTTAAAATAAATACAGAAAAGTTTTCTCACATCAATAGCCCACTAGAAAATTTAATAAACTAAAACCCTAAAGATCTCTACTAATTAAATGAAAAGCGCGCCAATTTTCGATTTACTTCTGGATCGTGAAATAATAACATAATAAACTCTTGAAGCATGTTTCATTCGGCGACATTATTGTTTCGTTCCATGCAGACAGTTCTTAAGTTAGCCAATACTTTTCCCAATCTATATTTGTCCTAATACGCTGCCGTAGAACCGGTCCGCCAACTAATTCGGCGAATGTCGTTATTTATAAGACATTTAAGACGGCACCAAAGATATCGCAAGAAAAAAAAACCACACAAACCACGGTCAGTCTCGTGCCCAGAAAGGATCGCATGACGAAAGCGATCTGCTCGTATATTTTTCCAATCGCAGTCATGTCGCGTGTGTGAAGCCTGTTGAATTTGATGAAACGTAAATAATCTTAAGGGGGTTGCACGTTGTCACGAGAGGGCAAAAAAGGCGGGAAGGCGTTTTTTCGTGGTTACCAATTTTTATTTATGGGAAATTCACACACATATTGTTGTTATTTTGTTATTATTTTAACCTCGCAATTGTCCTGTGCACTAATAATAGGCAAAGTCTGTCGAAACAGTAGCTCAAGTTCTGAAGCGGAATGTGGCACCAATGCTTTACTTTGCTTGGATGTGCTCAAATATATGATAATACGTACAAGCAGTCGTAACCCAAAGTATAACCCCTTAAGAAGACAACGACCGGCGGACGTCGACGAAAATGATGCACGCGGTGATGAGGATCGGATGACTAATCAGGTTTAGCACCCGCTGTAGAAGTCTTGCTATTATACGGAAAACTTTAGTAATTATTTGAACCTGATGAGATTCAATTTCTAGGCAGATGGAGGTAGCTTTCGTTCCGATCAAAAATATTCTCTACACGCCAAAATTTATTTAATATTCTAAGAAATTGCGACTCGGTCCACTCAAAGCAATATTGTTATAGGTTTTTGTCAGCATGATCGATTCAGTGGAATTGTAAACTCCCGCCACTGAAATTCCGAATGAATCAAACGTTTGTAGGTGGCGCAGTGATCGATGCAATGCAGTTGGATTGGAACTGTCAAAAACATGTAGCAAACAGTTGCGTAGATGGCAATAGTGAAACACTAATTTCCAACGTATATCAATTTGAATGTTTACACAGTACGGTTTTTGAAGAAATTTTAATCCAGCCTAAATGTTTGTTATCTGTGGTAATATAATTGAAGATGCACATTATGCAAAGAAAGCGAAATCATCAAACTAACAAAAATCAATACGGTTAACTATCTTTGTTATGAACCAACTCACGATATCTGACAATACTTTCAGGTAGACCTTTAGTAACTCTAGCTTCCTAGCCAAACGTCTGATGATGGGAATTTTCAATCACGAAACGGGTACAACAGCAGGAGCACATACCGCTGTTATGAGAGCGTATTGGAATGAATTACAGCTGTAAAATGTAAATCTAAGTGATACTTATTACTTGCCACCTACCACCGAATGCAAACGAATAAAAAAAGATAATAGCATTGTACACGATATATGAGCCACAAATTACAGTAGCTGCCAGGTGTATCGATCAAGCGTAAGGAAATGTAAGAAATATTCGAGCCCTGAGAAGCTGACAACGAACAGCCACGGGCAGAGTTTACAATCGAGTATAACGCTCAATAAATCCAGTAAAATATGCAAACCCAAAATTTATTACTGCTACCGGAATTCAACAGTGGGATTTGAGTGCACAAATTTGCTGACTGGCTCACACTGGGTTTAAATTGCGAAATTTGGTCACAACATTGATTTAATTCAGAGATATGTCATAAGCTCTCCATTCCAACAAAGGATAAGTAAATAATAGATCACAAAATGGCTACAATCATACTAGATCATATACTCTTCACCAAACTGGCCTGAAAAAAAAATGAACACAATCGGATTGTTTCTACTAATGTTCCCACTGATCTCACGTCAGCTTGCAGCCCAAAATTATGGTTATTAAAATATCTCCTTATTTTTCGACAACAATCCTATCAAACCAAAGAAGTATCATGCTACCGAAATCGTAAAGGGGTAGGGGGACGGAAGGTGGCAGCTTCTTTTTCACCTTCAGAAAACATGGCAGATTTCGCCGTTTCGATTGTCCCAAATTAGTAAGGGGTCGGCTTTAATTGGCCGCTTGGCTTGCGAACTGCACGCGCGTTTGATTGGACTCGAACCACGGTCAGTAAATGGCGCAAAGGAAACAATTTGAACGATGGTTTTAATTTACATAAACTAATTTTTATGTTAATTTTTGAACGTATGTGAATGCAAATGTGATTCGGGTGCAATATATTACGAACTGGGTTCTTAATTGCTATCGAAAGGCGTTCGAATCGAATCGATTTCATAACCTCATATTGATAGTAACTTGCATTTTTATGGGATTCCAAATCAATTTTTGTCGACTGACACGAACTTGAATTTAACAACTTAAAACTGGGCATCTGTCAGTTGCCGAAATGTTGGAGTTTGAAGCGGAAATGATATTCAGTTCCAGTTTGGCATTGTCGTCAATTCGGACTGGACGATGTTGTCGTTCATATTTTGTAATCTACCTTGGGTTATCTATACTCATTAGACTGCTCAGAAACGCAATGAATTTTAAAAACTCAATAAGCCCACCCCTGAGTCGATTCCTAGTCCCACCAGGAGTACTTACACTAAATTTGAAGCAAATCGGACATGTCTAGCTACCGGACCAACGTGCCTGAGGTTTATATGGGATTTTTCGAGAATTTATATGGAGAAAACCCACTAGCTCGCATTTCTGCCGCTAGGTGGCACTGTAAGCATCGTATTATCACTATAAGGGAAAATAAGAAAGATAATTTAATTGTCTACAACTTTAACAAGGACTGCTAGTCAATCCAGCTTTGTTAAAAGAAGTTATTGAACTTTTGACGAAGTCTTAGTTCTGCATGGAGCCTAGCAGTGCATGGTTGTGTATCAGTACTCGATTCCCACGAACTACACATTTTTGTGAAATAATGGTTAGATTTAGCTCAATAGTATGTTCAGAAGAATTTTAGTAGATAATACGAGTAAAGTTTTGGTTAGAAAATTTTAATTCCACCTATTGCCGCATAGCGGGCGCCAACACTAACTTTTCATAAAAGAGATATAGAATATCGAAATGTTCGGAAGAATTATTGCAAAATACCTGCAGTACAACTTTGGGGAAAACACCTAATTTCTATCGCTCTCCGTTGAAAAGTTAGTGTTGGCGCCCTCTATGCAGCCACAGGTGGAACTAAAATTGGGTCTAGCAGTGCATGGTTGTGTAGCATGGTTAAATTTGACAGTACGAAGATTTATAATTTTGCCCATGATGCAGAAAGAAAGGTGGAAACATTTTCTGTACGTAATATGGGTTGTCAAAAAATTTCAACATGCAACGATCAGAGAAAATTGAAAACGAAAATAACTTGCGTCAAGCTTTGTATGGGTTATTTCATGATGTGGATTCGATGCTACGGCTGCCATACTTAATGTAATATGCAAATCGAATACATAAATCTTCACACCTCTACCATGGTTTTTGCAGCCGTCAGTTCTAATTAACTATCCAAATGCAAACATTTGAAATGGGTCGATCTCTCGGTTAAATTTAACCAGATTTTACCAGAGAAAAAAAAACTTTCGGACTGTCAAGTTTTAACTAAACATTAAATAATCGCCAAATGGTTCACAGCCTAAATGACATTAGCAAGTAGCAACTTGCCTACGATCGGCCAGCAGACTATCAATCGAATCTAAATCACAGACTAACAGACATAACACTATGAGGGAATTCACTCAAAAAACATCGATCCGACAATTTTCCCAGAACACTAGCTCCACCTTCTATTCACAGTCCCAAGCACTCATTTACTGGTGGGTTAACCCTCAGGTTTGGGAACAATTTTTCACTAGTGGTCTATCCCCCATATGCTTGTTCATATGTCAGTGGCGCCATAATTTCAAATGTGGTCACAGTCCCAACTACAAATATTTTCAAAATGACCGTTAAGCGGGCGAAGCTTTGTTTTTGAGTGTTATTTCTGTTAGTCTGTGTCTAAATGTTCAGTAAGTACGTTTGTCGGTTTCATAAAACGAACCACGCAGCTCCAATAAACCAGCAATAATCACAAATGTCCGCAATCTATGCCTTCCTCAACCAAAATCGCTTACATCCGTCGTTCGAGATGGAACTGAAAAAGTAAACACCAAGATGCGAGCGGGATTCTTTTCCGCTCGCCCAGCATGCTCGCCATGACTTCATAATTATTTACCGCTTCCGCACAGCCCGAAAGTTATCTCCGACGTCCAGTGAAGCGCTCCTTGATTACGCACTGGAGATAATCAACCGGTAAAACAAGCATTGTGATTGCGATATTTGATCATCATTAGCAGATACAGATGCGATTACGGTGGCGACCACACCCTTGCCGTAGCATTTGATTTCAGTTTCTGTGATTCTCCGTGGCTTCGGTGTGGATTTTTATCTTGATAGTTGCAAAGCTGGACAAGGGATATTTTGAACGTTTAAAGGCGTATGCGGAAAGACACTCCGGAACGGGAATGAGAAATCTGGCGATCAACACTACGTTAACCCTAGAACGTTATACCACAGATAACAGACTTTTAGGCTCGATTGGAATTGGGTGTAAACTCACGCCACAGAAATTTCGAATAAATCAAGCGTCTGAAACACGTTTGGCAAACGTTTTTAGATGGCGCAGTGATCGATGCAATGCAGTTTGAGAGCAGCTGCCAAACAGGTGTAGCAAACGGTTGTGTACATGGCAATAGATTTGTCTACGGCTCATATACGTACACGTCACATGACACAAATACTACATCACTAGCTGGTGGAAAATAATAAACAAAGACGGCAAAAGCAAATGGGATTGTTTTCAACCAGCAAACTCCATTAGTGTTTGTGAGACCAGCCGACAAAAACTCAATAGTGAAACGCTGATTTCCAACGTTTGTAAATTTGAAAGTTTATACAGGTTTTTAAGGAAATTTTGTTTAAGCCATTATGTCTGTTATCTGTGCTTTTAGCTTCCGATAGTGAGTCTGGCCTGCAAAAGCTCTCGATTGCCTTCCATTTGTCGTCTTCCAAACTCTATCTATTAGCGGACAATGAATTTAACTGCCCAGTCAAAAAGGGCAAGTTGCTGGCTAGCGGGGGGCTATTTGCCAACTCGGATGCGCTAATTGCCCTACAATTTGCTAGCAATTTTCTGGCAATTAGGGGGCTATCTCAAATGCAACATTTGGACGATTTGCCGCCGTCATTTTTTGTTGCTCTACCCGCACTTAAATCGCCCCCAAATCGCCCAGGGAACGCACCATTTAATCGCCCTTAATTGCCTGATATGAAAATTAAAAATAATACTTATTTTCGGATTCATTATCTACTCATATAAATTTATCAGTACACTAGGTAATCGCCACCAAACTCTAGGAAGAATCCATGGTGAAATTCGTATTGCACACCAAAGCCACAGAGAACAGACGTCCATCTTCAACATTCAACTTGTGTAAAATCTCTAACGGTTTCGAAGGTAGTTTGGATATCTAAACCAGGTGCGCTACTGTCGTCATGTTTTTTTGTGGCTGAGTGCGACAGAATTGACAGCGGTTATTCCTCTACCCAGTCAAACTAGTCCGGAACCGATTCGGACTTCCAGCATGAATTCCAGCTCAAATGCGTCAACCGATAGAGTCGGAATCGGTTGTTTTCTTTGAGCTAGATTCCATCCCTCTAAGAACGCCCCCGGTTTCAAAATCGTCCAATGAAGGACGTTCGTTGGACCAATTTGGACATCGTCCAAATAACCGTTCAACGAACGTCCATCGTTGGACCCGTGTTGAACGATTTTGAAACAATTTTTTGGACTTCTCAGTGGGATGCTGAATCCATCCAGGATTTCGAACCGGTTCCGGAATCGATTTGACGGATAGTTGGGATAGGTTAGTGTGGCGGCGCCAGTGTTTTTCGTATATTAATTCAAATGTTTACACACGTTTTTTAAATATTTTTGTTCGATCATGGATGTCTGTTCTCTGTGCCAAAGCTTACCACAATCTGACTTTCATTTAGGCTTTAGGTCAGAGATCTTGTTCCACTATACTTACACACGATTCCACAATTTCCCACATTTGTTGGCTAAATTAAGTGCACTAGACAAACAAAATACAGGCGAGAACACGCCAATTATTTAAAAAAAAAACAATTTTAAGCTTAAGCCAAACATGAACCGCCATGTTTGAAAATCGCAAAAAAACAACAAGTCCATTTCAGCCGCCAGTACACAGCCGATTTAGTCGGTGGGAAAATCGGGAGGATTTCCTATGGGGAGACTAAAGAGACTAGAAAAACAAAGAGGCGCCATCTTAATTCAGTGAAAATAATTCAACTAGCAACGAAGCTACGGGTCACAAGCAACACTGAACAGAACAAGAATAATTGCGGTTTTTTTCGATTGCAAGCAGATCCACAACAAAAAGAGTTGAAGTCTTGTTGATACGTTCCTGTCTTGTGAGTTTTCAGGAAACAAAAGAGCTTTGCTTTGTTTTGCTGATTCAGAACAATAATGGAACGACTTTCATTTTAAATGTTTGCATAATTTCTTATTCGTAGCCCTCATGCTGCATTTCGTCCTCCCATCAAACCATGCCATTCTCTCGTTGGCGTTTCTAAACACGATGGTATTGTAACAAATTTGGTTCGATAGAGCTTTTATCTTTGAAACGTTTAGTAATTTCAATGGATTGGATAACAATACTTCCTTAAACACAATGCCACATATTGCTAAATATTTACGATTGACAGCTCTCTTGTTCGTTTGGAATGACATTGACAGTTAAATTGAAATTCCAAATGAAACATGGCGTCTCTTTGTTATTCTAGTCTCTTTAGTCTAGACTCTAGAGGTTACACTGTCAACAAAAAGGGCAAGGCAAATCCACGCGAAATACTCCGTGCAAACTGGTTCGTACCAAACGAGCTCGAACCATCCTTGTCTAATCATAATCATCTAATCTAATCTAATCTAATCATCATTCACAGTACGCAGTATACCAAGAAGCTTGTTCGCTTCGAGTAATGCGTGCTTCTAGAGGAACCTCTTGGTGCAATACCGAATTTGTTCGACTCAAAAAGTGTAGAAGAGCTTGGAACTAGGGGAAGATCACTTGTGATGCATTTTTAAAAATCAGCTAAATTAAATGCATTTCTTTCCATCAAAATAGAAATTCATAATGTATTTTGCGTTGCGTGCAATATATTTTGCGTTGCGTGTAAGACGTCAAAACCCTACAAAAAATTAGCCCTACATTCAACAAAACGTCGAACAAAGTGAATAGGCTGTCTAACGCAAAACTTTAAATAGCCATGCGCCGCCTGTCTCTCGTAGCATGAACCAAGAAAATGATTTTGATTTTGACATGCACCATACAACTCGCGAACAAAATCAATAGATACGTAGTAAAAGCGTAATATTTCTTAACGAAAACTGAAGGCATGGGGAAGAAAGTTGATTTGCTTTAAATTCCAGTCTTATTTTTTGTAATTAAATAACTTTTATCAAATATCTTTAAATTACGATTAATTTTTTTCATTCGGTACTAAAAACACTTTTCTAACCCTTTAAAGATTGAATTTGGTTCGCAAATGATACTTTTAAAGAGAAATTAACGATTTTTATAACGAAAATTTTATTTTGCTTGTATTTTGACAGCTCCATTAACAAACATGATCATTTTGACTGCACCGCAGCCCTATGTGTCATTTTGTCGTTAGACAACGAATCAGCGTAGGACGTTTGTTAAACAAACTTTTCTGCGAGTTAGTGCAAAGTTGATGCAAAAATGGAAATCAAATGAATTTTTTTCTAATTTGAAGCAAATTTGTTATACATTTCTAGAGTGATCTGCCCCTAGGCTTGGAATCACAGACGCAGGTACGGGTCGGAGACATTTAGGTTGACTCACAAAGCATACTGAAATGCCTTTCGATTCTCTGAGTGAAGTGGTTGGAAAAGCGTCTGCACAAATGTCTCAAGTCCCAACGAGGCTAGTAGACTAAATAAGTAACTTTCGAATTAGGAATACTTTCGTGTCAGTTCGATTAGAACTGCCAAAGGTCATCTGACGAATCTTTTTGATATACACTTTTCAGGCTGTACGAAGACTGCCCCTGAGTTCATTTCGGGAAATTCTGATTCTTGGGCATTTGCTCGTAGAATTGTGGCGACCGAATCGATCGAATGGGCGATTGGAAGGTTTGCTCTGGAAAAGTCGCCGAGAAAAAATGGCATCATTCCAGTTATACTTCAAACATATTGTGAAACAAGTTCTTACTTTTAGTGTTGCACAGGATACATTCTATTAGCGTGACGGGAAATAATTGAAAAATGCATTCCCAATTATTTATGAAGAGGCAAAGAGCTTTAGTCCGACTAGTCTGAGCTTGTTCCTTCTAACATCAGTGGAACGTTTGATCTAAATTCGGGATGCTGTTTCGGGCGAGCACCCGCTGCATGCAATGCCACATCCATATCAGCGAGGGAAGTCTACTACCACCCCGTTACACAATGCTGTCTACAACATTGAAAAAGTTTTTTTTGCATAAGCAATCAAGCTTAGGAGTTTTTCATGATATTGAATGTGCTTTTGACAACGTGTCTTTCGAATCCATTTTGAAATCAGCACGGAGGCCGTGGAGTACCTTTATATATTACGAACTGAATACACGCAATGCTTAGCAACCGACATCTGTTCTCATCGTTAAGACGAGTAGAGATAAGGAAACTGAGTGTCTGCGGATGTCTTCAAGGTGGTGTGCTGTCACCACTTCTATGGAACCTTGTCGGTGATGACTTGTTGAGGAAACCTAAAAAGCGTGTGTTTCCGACACATGGTTTCGCCGATGATTAATTTGTAATTATCACCGGAATTTGCATCAACACATTTTTTGATTTTACTCAGCAAGTATTATGGGTTGTGGTACAATAGTGTCTTTAGGTTGGACTATCAGTTAATCTAAATAAAACGTCAATGGTGCTTTTCACGAAACGAAGGATTACAACCGGAACTCGTTCGTTGCAGTTCTTTGACTCTGAAATTGCTGTCTGTGTAAATAGCTTTCTTGTCTTAATGAATTTCACTTAACGGTTCATTGACAACAAAACCGAGAAAACCGCGATACTTAAATCGTTTAGTATATCAGGAAGCAGGAGCTCAAATGCTGGAAACGTGAAGCGATAATAACAATAACAAGGATAGACCACAGAAACAATACAGCACTCTACCCCAGTTAAACTCATTCCGGAACCGGTTCGGATTTCTGAATGTAGTCAGCATGGATATCAACTCAAATGCAACAACCGATTCCGACTCAATCGGTTTCAGAATCGGTTATTGCATTTGAGTGGGAATCCATACTGACTCAATTCAGGATTCCGAATCAAATTCCGAATGGTTTGACCGGGACGTAGTTGCATCACCGATTGGTCTTGGAGCAGTTCTTGTATAGTTCAGTAACACAGAGTACCCTTGCATAATAGCGTGCGCATCGAAAGCACTGGCTATTGCCGAAAAAAGATATCCGCGAACACAAAAGAAAGCTTCTGCTTTCGTATGGGATGTTGAACGACACGAAAGTTCGTAATAAGAACGGATTCGGAAGTCCACTAATTTATTTTTGGAGTTCTACGCCGAGCGAGTAGAAGAGCGATAACTCGTGCGGAACCACGGGTATTGCAATTCCTTCCGTACCATTTTGAAATAGAAAGAGTTCCAGGGTATCTCAACGTGGCCGCTGTGTAGTCTCGACTTATCACTAAATCACAGATTGACGAACCGTTTGATGAGCATAACGACATGCTATATTAACTGGATGCGGGGTTATGGGTATTTCGTGGGATTCAGCTAGCGTCGAAAAACGACGTAGAGCTCGGTGAACTTTTGGGTTCTGATAGTTGACCAAAACAGTTGTATCGTTACGAAACCCAGACGAAAAATATGCGTACATTAGGATCCTTGGTTCGTTATACCAAAAATATAAGAACAAAAACAATAGGTTGTGGAACCAATCATCGAAGCTGTGGCAGCAGCAAGAAAGTAAAAAAATGCTAGAAGAGGATACCCACGCTCATAACACTCATAAGCATAATCTTTCAATCAATAATATTGACGATCCTAGTGAATCGGTATTGGTTAAACCAGAACATCCTACATCTCTTCTGGTAAACATTGCGCTAAACGTTATTGTTATCAGTTGGTCTGATACCATTCCGATCAAGGAGGAAGATATCAAGAGTTGACCAGTCTAACGACGAACGCTGCTAAAAAGTACCTTTGACCAGTTGGATGCTCCTTGGAACCTTACTGACACGTGTAGAAAAGTCAAGCTCCGACTATCTTCCAGATCAAGCTTCTGGTGAATCTGTAGTCTGTATCGAGGAACGAAGAACATAACACCCTTACAATAGACCTTTCTTGTCAGACCTAACCCCTATTTTTCTTATTTTTAATCAAAAGAGTTTACTTTTTTAAGAACAATTCTCTTGAGAATAGATTTTTAAAACGTTTCTTGACTTTTTTATGATTTTTTGAAAATTGAAAATTGCAAGAATGTTGAATATTTTTTTCACCAAATCAAGAATGGTGGGACACTAAATATCCGTTTCGGCAGCACTGTGTTCTATATTTCTGATTAAATTATCGGCAACACTGCAGATGAAGTGGTGAAACGCGGTACATTATTCATTAATGACTATAAACAAACCGAGTGAATATCATACTGTCAAATTTTATTTTTTGACTTTTCATGGTACTCGAGTTGAACAAAATTTAATACTTATTGGACAAACCGAAACAATTGTCCCCAATCGAACACAGTTTGATCTGTAGTGAATAGAATGTGGTTCGGCGTGAGACGAAAATGAGTCAGGTTCCAAGCCTAACTGCAAAGTGGCCGAGTGAAGCTGAGCTGGAGTTGAGGCTGATAGTAGGATGCGAGAAACCTGCTTGCAGCAAACCAGGGAAAACGCAGAATAACAGCCTGGCGGATTTGCACCGATTGCTTGCATTTACATTGACTGGTTCCAATTGATTTGCTGCAAGCAGGTTTCTTGAATGTTGCATCTTAATATTAGTACTGGCTCCAGCTGAATTTATCATCGCCACTCTGTTGTAAGGTGACTGCGACGACAAACAAATACAATAATGATTACCAAGTTGATGATTTAAATTCACTACTCTTAAAATAACAAAATCTGATTTACATGCATATCGCTAGCCTCATTTGATAATATTCCGATTGCATGATTCGTAGAGTTTTCAGCGGTGCTCAACCTGACCGATCCACCTGTCGAATGCCGGAGGAGCTTAACACTGCTGTACGTAACCCTTAAACGCATACTGTTGCCATTTGCCAATATACCGAATTTTGTGATATAAAGCCTCTATGAGAGGTATATATCGCATCTATCCCGAAAAACGAAATTCATGCATTTAAGGAGTAATAGAAATTCGGAGTTGTCGTGCATCGGGGAAGTTCCTGTAGCGTACCGGGGAAGTTCTAATTGAGCATGCAAGTAGAAATATCAGATTCAAAGGAACACTTTTGTACAATTCTGACAAAAAGTGCAAACCCTTGGCCAAACTAGTACATAGAACTGCACAGTGCATATGAATTAAAAATTCTGAGATTACTATAGAAACACAATGCCAAACTTGGGTGCAACCAATATTTTTTATGCTAACGCTATAAGCATACCTTCCTGTGCCCTACATAAACGATTGTCCAGATAAATAAATCATCGTTTTACTCCGTAAAAAATAATTTAATAACCGGCAGAGAAGATGCACTATACATTTTTTGAGCGCATAAATTTAAAAAATGCAAAATATTGAGACTATACTAGGTTTGTTCTAGTATCAATAGAACCTGGAAGTACTCCGGAGCAAGCGGAGAAAATCGTTCCTGTATTGTCTTCTTCTTTTTTGTCTTTCTGGTAGCAAACCGGAGTAAAAAGGAGCAAGTATTTTTTGGTCCTGCTTGCTCCGGAGCAACTTCCGTGTACTGGAACAAACCTACTATTGCCATAACAATACTCTATTCTTCCCAAAATGCAGGCAGATACGATGTCTAGTCCTTGTCCGATAATAAGTGAACCAAACGTTACCGGCGATAAAATTTTCGTCCTGGTTGAATTTGTTCATATCTATTCTGAGTGCGCAATAATTATATTTTTCTGTTCAGGAAAATCTCGTTGGTTTCGCAGATTAATACCAGTGCACTCACAACACATTCTACTGATTCAAACTATTCGGAATCCAGCTCAAATGCAACAACCGATTCCGCGCTCGATCGGAATAGGTCGTTGGATTTGAACTGGAATCCATACAGAACTCCGAACCGGTTCCGGAATGGGTTTTGACCGAATGTTTATCTCATATCATTAATAAATGCTGCTCAATAGGGAGAAGCACTTTGCTTCTTCTAGAGATTATAATCAATATGTCTGCAAGCTTGATAGTCACTATGAACGATTCATACCTGAAAATGTTTTGGAACTGAATGTATGATAAGTGAATCGCGTGGACCTGACGAGAAACGAATGATAGCAGGAACAACCAGAATAACAAGATTTGAGCTGCTGCTGGTATTTCATCTTCATTTCGCTTGATAGAAAGCGATAGATTCGTTCTAAAAATCATTTCAATGCATTCATAATTCCCAATAATGCCAAGAATCACTAGATTTTTGGGCTTGGACTCGTGGGCACGAGAATAACCATCTGCCCATCTGATCTGAATAACCAACAATACGCTGCGACAAAAATTTACCCGCTTATTTCTAAAGCTATATTTCAATAGTACAGACTATCTATCCAACTACTGAAACCCATAAAAATTTGTCCTAATCTTAACATCTGTACTGAAGGTCCATTACCGTCATGACAAAATGAGTACTGCTGTTAGATTCCATAGATAAAAACGATTATTCAAACAATTTACTAATTGTAATTAATCACAATATATTAATAACTATTATCTCTGCGATAAAACAAAAATCTACTCTATGCAAACAACAAATATCATTCCGAATCGCCCAGTTGTTTTTCCCTGCCAACTTGAACTAGACAACTATCGCTTCCAAAAAGATCTCGCGATGAAATAGAATTTGCATATTTCTTCTGCCCGCCCGTCCTTCCTGGAATGTACAATGCCCTACATTCTTATCAATCCTGTCAAATCTTGTAAACTGTTCATCGTCTGTGCAGAGCACTGTTTTGTAGTTGCCGGACAAATCTACGCCAATGCGAAAATCGGAGAAACTTTTGCTGTAATGGAAGTGGAACACGAACCATAAATTGTGCTGTTGAAAAACGTCAACCTTGTCGTCCTCATGTTTGCGTTAACATACACCGATAGGCAGTCTAGCCAAAGGAAACACTCTTCGGTGTGGTTCATGGTACGATCAAAATTGTTAAGGAATCAGTATTTCAACAACTTGTCATTGCCAATGGTGGCAAGCGTAGACTTATCCCGCGATCGATGATCATGTTCGGTGCTGAAGTTGTCGACATATTTGTATACATATCCTTATCCATCAGTCAGGAATAAATTGTTTTATCGCCCACCGATGCATGATCGTGCGATATGCCAATGCGTTTTTCATCCGGCGCTGATGGTCAATGTATGAACCGCAATCGCCAATACCACGTGAGTGGTACAGTATTGAAGTAATCTCATCGAAGCGATAGCCGTCGAAGTTGTACTCGTCATGCCACCAGCGTAGGTTCGACAGTAAAAATCGAAGTACTTCGTATCTGTTCAAACCACATTTAGTTAGTTTATCTATGAAAACTTGTAGATCCCACGAAGCAATAACTTACTCTGAATAATTAAATAAACGACCGTCCTAGTGCCTTCAAGCACGGGAAGTAGCACGAATTGGTTCCATCTAACTGGTTCCTCTAGCATTCCATAGCGGCTACTGGTAACGGAGAAACTTATTTACTTATCATCTGATAACCAAAACATGTTTTGATTTTCTTTCAAACAACATGCACAGTAAAAAATTGTCGGTCGAAATAAGTTTGTCGCTCGTAGGAAAAAAACAACCTACACGTGCTTTTATTTTTAAAATAAAGCTTATTTTTATCAGTATTCTTCAATAGCCTAAACTTTTTTGATAATTATTCTTGTTTAGGTTGAAAGTTTTACTTTCAACTTAACAGCATGTGTTGGTTGTTTTTGCTTAGAGCAGACACTAACTTTTAACAATTTTTTTTTCTATGTGCATCGAAAGACGGGAAAAATAAGGCTTTTGACAAGATGAATGAATTATTTTATCATCAGTGATGCCAGTTTCCTTTATACAATAGCCAACAGTGGAAATATAAAAGTCTGTAGATTGTCACAAAAATCTTCAATAAACTTGAAGCAAAAATGTAGTGTGTCGATATTTTAAATGATCAAAAACATTGAAGACTGGTTAAAATTAGCTGGTATATGTTTTGTTCTGCGAAATAAACGTAATCTGCAAAAAATCTGCAGCGAAACTGCATAATCTGCAGAGCTTCTAATATATATGCATATCTGGCATCTTTATAACCTAATTTTAGTATTAACCACTGGAAATTCATCCAAATGGTGTGAAATGATGGGGAAACAAGGCAAGTTAGGTAATCAGAATATGGGGTTAAACAAGCACTTCGCATCATTTTTGATTTTTTCAATAGTTAGAGGTACCAAATCATCGCGGCATTATGCAGTAACGAATCGGGAATAAAAAATAAAGCGATCCAGCATATAAAATTTTTTTACGAGAAAGGTCTATTTGAACAAAACAACAATTGCAGATAGCTTTAGCGGTGTCAAACTGATGCCAACTCGGGATGGAATATAACAAATAATTTCACCTCCCCAATATTCTTCCGGAATGTACAATCCTCTACCTTCTTATCAATCCTTCAAACTCCTTATCGTCAGTACTGAGCACTGTTTTGAACTTGCCGGCTACATCAACGACAATGCGACAATCGGTGAAACTTTTGCTTTAATGTAACTTGAACACGAATAATAAATTGTTGAACTTGTTACCTATAAAGTTCAGGTAAACATATATAAAATGAGTTATCAATCGGGTCATCTTGTTAGGACTTATCCCATGATCGAACAAACAACTGTGTACAAATCCTTATCCATCATCCAGAAAGCAATCGTTTTATTCACTCAAGTGGAATCAAAAATTTTGCAAGTCCATGTAAACAAACTCTCTGAATTGTCAGAATGGTTAGGTTATACACTTTCGTGCAGTGTTCTATGTTTTTGACAGCTATATGAATGAATTATTTTAGCATCAGTGATGCCAGGTCTATTTAAACAATAGCTTGCAGTAAAAATATAAAAGTCTGCAGATTTCCGCAAAAATCTTCAATAAATTTGACATAGAAATGTAGTGTGTTGATATTTTCAATGATCAGAAACGTTGAAGGCTGGGTAAAATTAGCTGGCATAGGCTTTGTTCTGCTAAATATTCGTAATCTGCAAAAAATCTGCAGCGAAACTGCAAAATCCGCAGATTTAGTAATATATATGCAGATCTGGCATCGTTTTAGTATTCCCCACAGGAAATTCATCCAAATGGTGTAAAAATAAGGGGAAACAAGGTAAGATAGGTATTCAGAATATGGGGTCAAATGAGCAGCTCACACAATTTTTGATTTTTTCATTAGTTAGAGGTACCAAATCATCGCGGCAATGTGCAGTAACGCATCGGGGATAAAAAAGGAAGCATTCTAGCATATAAAATTTTTTAACGAGAAAGGTCTATTGTATACAGATACATTCAATGGTGACGAAACATCATCTCAGACGATGTGGAAAAAATTACCTTTAGTGTCAACGACGATAAACTGTGATGCATTTTTACGGCATGATATCTCCATATTTGAGTACTTCCAACCCCAACATTTCAGTTATTGGACCAGATATCGAGGAGGATGTCATTGAGTGTTGGAAACGGTTTCCCAGGATATATCCTTGTTTTTCGCTGACTATTCTGGTGTCCTGGGAAGTCGAAAAAAATGCTTGATTTATCCTGGTTTTTCTTCTGTGAACCCAAAATATTTTTTATATTTTTCTTATTGGAAATCCGCGAACGTGTTTCTGATCCATAAAAAGAAAAATAACGAAACATTCATAACTATCGTGGAATAAGCTGTACCTAATCCACGATTAACATATCTTCAAGCCTCAACGCTGAACAACGACTAACCTGCCGAGTCCACCATTCTACATTACAGGAAGTATGGAATATGGTGCTCAAACTGATATTATTAAAACCGTTTTTCATATAACAATCGATAAAATGGAGATCTCAGATCTAGAAATAATGGTTGTCGTTGGAGATTTCTGGGTAGTTTTTTGTACATCAATAGCGCAGGGAAGCAACTTGAGACCGAGCCTGTTTCTGCTTTACTTCAATGACGTGTATTTAGTGCCAAAAACTGCGCAGATGATCTCAAAACATTTCGTCTCATCTACTCGATTCAGGATTGCCGATTACTCCAACAACAGTAGGAAACCTTCGCTGATGATGGTGTAGCAAGAACTGCGTATGTGTAAATCCGAAAAAGTGCTTGGTGATCGAATTGTTTCCGAAAAACTAGGGAGAAGGCACAGTCGATTAAGAGGTAACGAGGGTAGACAGTCCCCTTCCGGCTGCCCTGGGTTTTTACTCGATTGATACCCAAGCAACCAAAAGTTCGTATAAGGGAGCTGCACAAGCTTCCCGTTTTAAGTAATTTCGAAATACGTTTTATGTTTTAATAGCGGCTTAAGCAGCTTTCAAGTTCCATTAAAGCTTAAGCAGCTTGAAAGTTCGCTAAGAACTTTACAGTGTGCTTTTTAAGTATAATCCGAACTTCTGGTTGCTTGGGTATGGTCACCCTATAGAACACTCAGGCAAAAAATACAGCGAATTACATAGGAATATCGTATAATTTTTAGCCACAAGTAGCACGTATGGAAATCATAAGATTATCTTGTGAAACGGCATATATTTTGTCAAATCGGTTTGCTATGATTTCATGTTCCATAAGGCATCTTTGTTTTATTATAAGACAATATTATACATTTCTCTTATGTTTATGAGAATCATAAGATGCTCGTATGAAATACAAACAACTGGCATATGCAATTTCGCCTAAAACGTTAAGATAATCATAAAAATCGTATGTTTTTCATCTTAATCTTATGAAAACATAGTTCTGTTATTTTTCTATGCATCATAAGAAAAATCTTATGAATTTCGCTCTAAGTTTTGCGTGAGTGAATGGCACGATCCATTGTCATTGATTTATCGAACCAATTGATTTTAGATACACAGGTATATCTGATTGATATATGATAGCGGTTCTCTACCTGTTTTGTATACCGAACCCTTTTGAAATCATCCAGGGTCTGTTACGAAAAAAGTTCTTGAAATTCCCTTATGTACCTGGAAAAGAAATTCTTCATCGCGGACCCCTATCTACTACATCAAGACCCCCAAGGGGTCCGCGGACCACAGCTTGAGAATAGCTGATCTTCGGAAAGGTTAACCAAACGAGTAACAATATCAAACAGCAATCCTGATGTTCACTAAAAAAATATGCTTGCTACTGTATTTGCTTTGTATAACTTGAAACCGTATATTTCTTAAGCCAGCAGAAAGAAAAAGATTATTGTTTCCACTATCAATATCCACGCGAGCCTGTACCACTTGCTCTTGTACGGTTGTATTTTGATGTGGGAATGCTATAGGTTATACTTTTTAGTGTATTGAAATAAGGGTCAACACCCTTTCCACGCACCAAGCGGTACGAAACGCACGCGTAGTTGGGAGCATCGCTCTTTTCCATGCTTCTTATTTCCCGTCAAATCTCCTGTACGCAATCTTTAAAGAGGGGGGTATTTAATTTCTTGCAATTATTGTCGGTAAATGTTCTTTTTGGAAGCATTTGAAAACAGCTAGCAGACAGTATGCGTGGATAGAATCAGAGGAAGAATTGAAAACAAAACAAACTGTTGAAAAAAACCTAGGCGAAAAAACGGGTAATGAGTAATGCGAACAGAAGGCAAAACGCGATTATCTTCAATGTGGTCAATATTTGAACATGGAACAGGAAAATTTACAAAGTTTGTATGCCCTAATGAATACGAGTATGATATTTTAAAATTCGTACCCAATCAGTTAAAAAATTGTAAAAAGGGACCAGATCGATCAGTAGCCTTCAATCACCCGTCATTTGACATACACGTATCCCGCCCGTTCCCAAACTTCCAAACAAAATCTATTTATTTTATAATAATCATCCATCACCAGCCTACCATCATCAGGCTCGCTTGCTGCCCCCAATAATGCGAAAACGCCAACAAGAAGGAATCGATTAGTGGCTGGTGCTGTTCCACCGAGAGTAGGCCTAGACGAAAGTTGATTAAACTTTAAATCCTAGGAAGCTGGCAGAGCAGTAGAGGGCCTGCCGCAAGAGCTCTTCCCTTCCGCAGCAAAACGTTCCTTCAGTTTCCTATTTATGCTATGAATCTTTTTCGTCCAAGTTTCACAACATTTATACGCGACGTAAGGCTGTTTATGCTTACGTGCTTTAAACGGGCGAGCTCATCGTTTTCTTTTCAAAAGCCATCCCTATAGGCCTCACGAGACCGGAGAGATGGCCGGGAAAAGGTTGATGAACTTGACGATCTTCTGCCTGTTGGGTATAGCCATAGATTTCCAGAAGTAAGCAACCGTGTGTACGCAACGCAGATGACACGCAAAAGTCGTACGCACGGAGATGGGCTTTGATTTCAAAGTACACCGAATCCGGTTTTTGGGACTAGCACAATACGTTTTGGAATTGCCGTGTGAGGATCGGGTCATGTTCGGATAATCGTTCAGTCACCTTCGCGCATAAAAGTTTATTTGGTTTATACAATTTTTATTGACCTCACTTGTTTGCAACAGTTCCTCTATGTTCAGGGGATAAACACTATTCTATCGGCGTGCGGCGCTTTCTATGAAATGAGAAAAAAAAACTGGTTCCTAGCGAATGGGCTGCCAATACTCGAAGACATCAGCAAACCGTTTGCGCTCTGAAAGTAGAAAAAAGAAAGATGATAAGGAAAAGCTAGAGCAGATTGAACGTATCGAAAGAATCCAAAACTAGTTTTGGTAAATGCTACATATCTGAAACGGATATACTGTATCGAAAAAAAGGAATTACCATGACGTGAACAAAAATAAAATATAGCTCAACCGCCATTGAGATCAAAATTTTGAGATACTGGCTGGACCAGATTGTGATAACGGCAAACTTTTATGTCGTAAAATACGTGAATGGCCTAAATTTGTGAAATTATAGCAGTATCCACGTTGTTTAAGAGAAAAAAGGGACGGTTAACACACTACACCACACACTACAGAAGCTTTAAATCCTGCTTTGACCGCAGGCCAGTTCTAGCCCATTTTGATAATTTCTCAGATAATTTCACGAAAACAGGTCCGTTCAGGTACCCTGTATTGAAAATGATCGCATTACAGGCTCATTACAATAGACACGTAACTACGTAACCCGACGAAATCTCTAGTATTCTAGTAGGTGGGGATACTAAGGAGACTTCATTCCCAAGGAGTCTTGATCCCATCGTCCTAGCTCGAAAGCGGATCAGAAAACACTAATCTAATATTCTAGCAAATTGCGTAGTTTTATCTAAACATAAATTGCTTTCATACAATAAAAAGAAATCGAAAGTGTTTAGCAAACTTTTTAGTTGCCAATTTAAAAAAGATGGGTGGGTAATGTCAGAGACATAACCGGAGTGAAGTAGAATACACTTTAGACTGGTTATATAAATGCTACAATTTTGACTATCTTCTGATAGGTTGTATTAAAAGCAGTTATTTCGTTATTTCTAATGGAAATACCGAAATATCGATACACGTACATCGAAATCTAAAATATTCGAACATATTTATCATCATATGGTAATCCTAAAAAGAGCATTAAATGAATGTTATTTGAAATTGAATCATTACACGAAACTGTCAACAAATCACACAAATGATAACTTTTTATTTTGTGCCATTCTACGACATGCCGACGATATTGTTCACGAGTGGCTCACTTACTATCCAACGCTCTTCGCAAGCCACTTTGAGATGCTTGTAATAACAAAATTTCAATTCGATTCTTTGTTGATTAATGGTGGCCCTATTCGTAATTTACTTGGAGATGGTGTATTTGTGCCATCTGAGCCGGCGTGCTTGGCGATCTTTTCTGACAGGTGCAAACGGACGTCCGCTTCTTCTTGTATCCTTTGATAATGTTCGGAAACATTTAGATCGACGTATATGGTACGACGATACAAACGAACTGATATTGAGCACCAGCATGTTAGTTTTATACCGGACAACAGCACAATGTAAGCTCGTCCTTTTTTGTGTTGTCCTCAATATGTATTCTTCGAAGCAATTGTGTTGAACGCGTGACGTTTACTTAGTAGCTGTAATGGAATACCTTGCTGTTAAAGTGTTAAAATTGGAAGCAAATGCTGCCCGTGACAACAAAAAGACGAATTATCCCACGTCTTCAGCAGCTGGCGATTCGTAACAAGGAAAAGTTGAACAAACATGTGACCATTGCTCAAGGTGGTGTGTTGCAAAACATCCAATCAGTAGTGCTGCCCAAGAAGACCGAAAAGAAAACATAAATCGAACGCTGAAAATCGCAAATGAAATACATATTGCTGTAAAAATTGTCCTTTTCAGGACGATCACACATTTTTGATAAAGAACAAAATTGAAATTGCGAATCTGAATGGGTCAATCGGCGAACTGCATTTCTATCGAGCAAATTTACCCACCAAAAAAACATTTCCCGGCAGGAAATGCTGTGCTGTAACTAGCAATTTCTATGCGATTTTGGCGTTTTTTGCACACACACACACATAGAGCGTTTGACCGTCGTCCTACTACCAGCAACAGAGAAGTAGCAGATCATCATTTTTCGCTCGCTTGGAATCGAATTGTACGGACCAATATCCGTTATTTTCAGTAATTGTACATTCTACAGAATTAGCCACAACTATTTCCAATGAGCGCAAAAATCGAAGGTTTTCATTCAGTACAACAGCAGATTTTCACGTTTAAAAAACATTCAACATTCTGGACGAAAATTTTGAAACGGAGCACCTATATCAAAACGTTAGAAAACGTTCGATTTTTGTAAATTGAATCATTACACTAAACTGTCTACAAATCACACAAATAACTTTTTTTGTCATTCTACGTGAAAGCGACTATATTGTTCACAAGTGGCTCACTCACCATCCAACGCTCTTAGCAAGCCACTTTCTGATGCTTGTAATAACAAAACTTCAATTCCAGTCTATTTGCAACCATCAAACACATCGGTCACGATACTCAGTGTGCTCCTGCTTCTGCCCGAGCCAGTGCAAAACAAACGAAAAAAAAAACAGTTACTTGTGCGCATTGTCTGAACAACAAAGGATACCGTTATTTTTATTCTCGCGTGACCTATCATGATGACTGAGTCTTATCAACAAAACGTGATTATTCGGCCTAACACAGTGGCCATTGACTTCAGGTCTTTTCGCATAAGACCAAGTATTCGTGCTGTGGAACATCTGCTGAAGGTGAAAATGCAGCTTCGGTTTTCGGAAGTCACCTCCATACAGCTTGAGCACGTCAGGCATGCGGTGCTGATAACCTTCAACAAATTCGCCCAGGCGAAAAGATTCATTTCGCAGAACAACTTAAAACACGTGCTTGTTTGTGACAACGCTGAAATCAAGATCCCTATATACATGGATAATGGAAATATAGAAGTTAAATTACACGATTTATCTCCACTTACTTGCAGAGGTGGGAAAAAACCGGTTTAGTACCGGTGCGGTAAACCAAATTTTCACACGATTTTGTGTTTCCTTTACATCGTGTGCGGTCTTACCGCTGGTTGTGTTTCAACGAGACACGAAAACCAAACCGAGTTTCGTTTACACAGCACCGTGGTTTGGTTTTGATTTTAGTTTACCGGTGCACGAGTATGGAACGAAACACGAGAATACCGAAACCAAACTTCGGCTGTGTTGCGGTTGTGTATTCGGGTTGATGTTTATCGGCTATGCTAGTGCTGCCAGCATTTTTATTAGAAATTCAGCGCATACTTATTTTAGATATAATGTCAGGTATTTTTTCGGTAATTGAAAAATTGTTCTGAGACATCTTCCATGTACAACAAAAATGTTCCTCGTCATTTTGGAAGAAAATAAATGACTTACCTTAACTCAATATTACGGCATTTTCATGATGAGTTATCATCAGGAACTTTGCAATATGGGTATGTTTGGTATGGGGAACTGCCCAAAAATCGAAAGTAAAAGGAAGTTTAATAGCCTTTGCTATTTTTATATGAGAGACTGAGAGCAAGAGTGGATTAAAATTTTGTTCAGAGCAAAAGTGGGTTAAAATATTCCCTTAGATCCCAAATTGTATATTTATCAAAACTTCAGGCAAAAGCGGGTCAAATATCATTTAGCGCAAAAATTGTTCGACAAAATTTTCAGAACAAGAATGGTATAGAATATTAACCCATTTTTGCGGTACGATAATAATACATAGGTTCATAACAGGTGTTCAGAATATTTTTTATTCGGACTTGTGAACAGAAATCGTAAGATTTTTGATCCGTATAGGTCAGCAGACACCGAAAATGGACCATTACCGCCATTTTAAAATCCAAGATGGCGACTTCCGGTTACCACAAAATAGTGAGAACCACCATCAATATGGGTGTCATTTTAAAAGATATGGTCAGCAGACACCGAAAATTGACCATTAGCGCCATTTTGAAATCCAAGATGGCGACTTCCGGTTACCACAAAATAGTGAGAAGAACCACCATCAATATGGGTGTCATTTGAAAGGATATGGTCAGGACACCGAAAATTGACCATTACCGCCATTTTGAAATCCAAGATGGCGACTTCCGGTTACCACAAAATAGTGAGAAGAACCACCATCAATGTCATTTGAAAGGATATGGTCAGGACACCGAAAATTGACCATTACCGCCATTTTGAAATCCAAGATGGCGACTTCTGGTTACCACAAAATAGTGAGAAACACTATCGATATGGGTGTCATTTTAAAAGATATGGTCAGCAGACACCGAAAATTGACCATTAGCGCCATTTTGAAATCCAAGATGGCGATTTCCGGTTACCACAAAATAGTGAGAACCACCATCAATATGGGTGTCATTTGAAAGGATATGGTCAGCAGACACCGAAAATTAACCATTAGCGCCATTTTGAAATCCAAGATGGCGACTTCCGGTTACCACAAAATAGTGAGAACCACCATCAATATGGGTATCATTTGAAAGGATATGGTCAGCAGACACCGAAAATTAACCATTAGCGCCATTTTGAAATCCAAGATGGCGACTTCCGGTTACCACAAAATAGTGAGAACCACCATCAATATGGGTATCATTTGAAAGGATATGGTCAGCAGACACCGAAAATTGACCATTAGCGCCATTTGGAATCCAAAATGGCGACTTTCGGCTACCACAAAATAGTGAGAACCACCATCAATATGGGTGTCATTTTTAAAGATATGGTCAACAGAACCGAAAATCGACCATTACCGCCATTTTGAAATCCAAGATGGCGACTTCCGGTTACCACAAAATAGTGAGAACCACCATCAATATGGGTGTCATTTGAAAAAATATGGTCAGCAGACATCGAAAACTGGTGAGAACTACCATCAATATGGATGTCATTTGAAAGGATATGGTCAGCAGACCAATAATTGACATTTACCGCCATTTTGAAATCCAAGATGGTTCCTTCTGGTTACCACCAAATAGTGAGAACCACCATCAATATGTGTCATGTGAAAGGATATGGTCAGCAGACACCGAAAATTTACCAATGGCGCCATTTTGGAATCCAAGATAGCGACTTTCGGTTTGATTGATTTGATTGATTTGACTGATTTGATTGATTTGATTGATTTGATTGATTTGATTGATTTGATTGATTTGATTGATTTGATTGATTTGATTGATTTGATTGATTTGATTGATTTGATTGATTTGATTGATTTGATTGATTTGATTGATTTGATTGATTTGATTGATTTGATTGATTTGATTGATTTGATTGATTTGATTGATTTGATTGATTTGATTGATTTGATTGATTTGATTGATTTGATTGATTTGATTGATTTGATTGATTTGATTGATTTGATTGATTTGATTGATTTGATTGATTTGATTGATTTGATTGATTTGATTGATTTGATTGATTTGATTGATTTGATTGATTTGATTGATTTGATTGATTTGATTGATTTGATTGATTTGATTGATTTGATTGATTTGATTGATTTGATTGATTTGATTGATTTGATTGATTTGATTGATTTGATTGATTTGATTGATTTGATTGATTTGATTGATTTGATTGATTTGATTGATTTGATTGATTTGATTGATTTGATTGATTTGATTGATTTGATTGATTTGATTGATTTGATTGATTTGATTGATTTGATTGATTTGATTGATTTGATTGATTTGATTGATTTGATTGATTTGATTGATTTGATTGATTTGATTGATTTGATTGATTTGATTGATTTGATTGATTTGATTGATTTGATTGATTTGATTGATTTGATTGATTTGATTGATTTGATTGATTTGATTGATTTGATTGATTTGATTGATTTGATTGATTTGATTGATTTGATTGATTTGATTGATTTGATTGATTTGATTGATTTGATTGATTTGATTGATTTGATTGATTTGATTGATTAGATTGATTAGATTGATTTGATTGATTTGATTGATTTGATTGATTTGATTGATTTGATTGATTTGATTGATTTGATTGATTTGATTGATTTGATTGATTTGATTGATTTGATTGATTTGATTGATTTGATTGATTTGATTGATTTGATTGATTTGATTGATTTGATTGATTTGATTGATTTGATTGATTTGATTGATTTGATTGATTTGATTGATTTGATTGATTTGATTGATTTGATTGATTTGATTGATTTGATTGATTTGATTGATTTGATTGATTTGATTGATTTGATTGATTTGATTGATTTGATTGATTTGATTGATTTGATTGATTTGATTGATTTGATTGATTTGATTGATTTGATTGATTTGATTGATTTGATTGATTTGATTGATTTGATTGATTTGATTGATTTGATTGATTTGATTGATTTGATTGATTTGATTGATTTGATTGATTTGATTGATTTGATTGATTTGATTGATTTGATTGATTTGATTGATTTGATTGATTTGATTGATTTGATTGATTTGATTGATTTGATTGATTTGATTGATTTGATTGATTTGATTGATTTGATTGATTTGATTGATTTGATTGATTTGATTGATTTGATTGATTTGATTGATTTGATTGATTTGATTGATTTGATTGATTTGATTGATTTGATTGATTTGATTGATTTGATTGATTTGATTGATTAGATTGATTAGATTGATTAGATTGATTTGATTGATTTGATTGATTTGATTGATTTGATTGATTTGATTGATTTGATTGATTTGATTGATTTGATTGATTTGATTGATTTGATTGATTTGATTGATTTGATTGATTTGATTGATTTGATTGATTTGATTGATTTGATTGATTTGATTGATTTGATTGATTTGATTGATTTGATTGATTTGATTGATTTGATTGATTTGATTGATTTGATTGATTTGATTGATTTGATTGATTTGATTGATTTGATTGATTTGATTGATTTGATTGATTTGATTGATTTGATTGATTTGATTGATTTGATTGATTTGATTGATTTGATTGATTTGATTGATTTGATTGATTTGATTGATTTGATTGATTTGATTGATTTGATTGATTTGATTGATTTGATTGATTTGATTGATTTGATTGATTTGATTGATTTGATTGATTTGATTGATTTGATTGATTTGATTGATTTGATTGATTTGATTGATTTGATTGATTTGATTGATTTGATTGATTTGATTGATTTGATTGATTTGATTGATTTGATTGATTTGATTGATTTGATTGATTTGATTGATTTGATTGATTTGATTGATTTGATTGATTTGATTGATTTGATTGATTTGATTGATTTGATTGATTTGATTGATTTGATTGATTTGATTGATTTGATTGATTTGATTGATTTGATTGATTTGATTGATTTGATTGATTTGATTGATTTGATTGATTTGATTGATTTGATTGATTTGATTGATTTGATTGATTTGATTGATTTGATTGATTTGATTGATTTGATTGATTTGATTGATTTGATTGATTTGATTGATTTGATTGATTTGATTGATTTGATTGATTTGATTGATTTGATTGATTTGATTGATTTGATTGATTTGATTGATTTGATTGATTTGATTGATTTGATTGATTTGATTGATTTGATTGATTTGATTGATTTGATTGATTTGATTGATTTGATTGATTTGATTGATTTGATTGATTTGATTGATTTGATTGATTTGATTGATTTGATTGATTTGATTGATTTGATTGATTTGATTGATTTGATTGATTTGATTGATTTGATTGATTTGATTGATTTGATTGATTTGATTGATTTGATTGATTTGATTGATTTGATTGATTTGATTGATTTGATTGATTTGATTGATTTGATTGATTTGATTGATTTGATTGATTTGATTGATTTGATTGATTTGATTGATTTGATTGATTTGATTGATTTGATTGATTTGATTGATTTGATTGATTTGATTGATTTGATTGATTTGATTGATTTGATTGATTTGATTGATTTGATTGATTTGATTGATTTGATTGATTTGATTGATTTGATTGATTTGATTGATTTGATTGATTTGATTGATTTGATTGATTTGATTGATTTGATTGATTTGATTGATTTGATTGATTTGATTGATTTGATTGATTTGATTGATTTGATTGATTTGATTGATTTGATTGATTTGATTGATTTGATTGATTTGATTGATTCGATTGATTTGATTGATTTGAATGTTCTTATTGATTGTTTTCAATTTGATTGCTTTCATAGATTTCATTGATTTAATTGATTGTATTGATTGCATTAATT
This sequence comes from Topomyia yanbarensis, assembly GCF_030247195.1. Taxonomy (NCBI): domain Eukaryota; kingdom Metazoa; phylum Arthropoda; class Insecta; order Diptera; family Culicidae; genus Topomyia; species Topomyia yanbarensis. The sequence goes on from NC_080670.1 coordinate 42,992,590, forward strand.
TCAATGATTTGATTGATTTGATTGATCGCATTGATTGCATTGATCGCATTGATTTCATTGATTTATTGATTTCATTGTTTTTATTGATTTCTTTGAAGTCATTAATTTCAATTTCAACATTGTTACATTAACATCAACGACTTTCCCGAATCAAACATATTTACATTTATCGGTTTCATACGATTATTCGCCAAGAAAGATAGCCATTTTGAATTTTGTGTCCGTTATCTTGGTTTTTTATATGGTAAAGAATATCAATTGTGAAACGTTAACAATCGCCCAGAACCTAACATTTCGATATTGCCCCATCGACTCTCAACAACTAACCTTATTCAATTCAGTTGTTTATTCGGCAGCACTGCACATGAATTTACTGCCTCTTCTTTCAACCGAAGCACCGCGTACAGAAAAAAAAAATCAGGTTCGGTTTTCTAAAGCCGAACCGATACCGCTGTTTAGAATACATTAACACGAGTTGAAAATCGTGCACACATGTAAACGGTGCTGAGTGACTCGGTTTGGTTTTCAAAACCGACACTCGGTCGAGGTTGTCATTTCGTTTACCGTGTGAACGAAATCAAAACCGCACACGATGTGGATCGCTCGTTTACACGTGTTGAGACTTTGAGCACCATACCAGTGACTGTACGTACCGGTTGGTTTTCTTACCCACCTCTGCTTACTTGCAAAGTGGCAATTAAAAGATTTATGTCGTATTTCGGAGCAGTGGAATCTATTACGGAGGACACATGGAGAAACTACTTCCCAGGTATTTCAAATGGTGTCTTTGTGGTGAGAATGCGGGTAGACCAACCCATTCCCTCTTACCTTACCCTGCAGTACAACACAGAAGGGGGTGATACCATTACACAGCGAACTCTTTGTACATATCAAGGACAAACTAAAACGTGCCAATTCTGTGAACAAACGGCGCACTACGGACAACCCTGCCCAGAAACTGCTAAGGAAAGCTCAGTTGCAGTAGACCTGTGCGCCGCCGCGCCACGCCGCCGCCGCCGGTAATTTTTAGCGTACGCCGACGCCGAACGGTAGATCGGCGGCGCGCCGCCGATGCATTTTTCCCGCGCCGATAATTCGCAAAATCTAAAATTGTTGACTCTTAATTTTATCCACAAATCTAGGAACATTGTCTATGGACCGAATATACCACGTTAACTGATTGATGATTTATCACATCTTGATCATTATTTGGTATTAGGGGTCGTCAATTGGATTACTAAATTAAAATAATCTTGATATTTTCTCGAAAACCATTACACGACACTTACACGTTATATAATTCAAAGATCCATCCTTGCTTCGTCAACTGGTTATGATTGTGAGCATATAAGTTTCAATTCACCATTCGTGTGCTTGAAATGGTCCACAAATTTAAAAAAACTTCCACTTTCAAGATATATGTGCCTGAAATTTACGATTATGTGCCTGATCCTAATCTTTGCACGTAATTAATTTCACTGGAACGCAGTGTATTATTCATTGATTTTTTAACCGATTCATAATTCCTAATATGCTACACACGATTCACCAGTCGAGTTCGTGAAACTGTTCATGATGTAATCCATGAAGGAATTAATTTTCCACATAATCTTATTATACTTACGTAAACAATAACAAGGAACACATACCTCATCTTCCCCTATTCATGGATTATTCGCTCTGCTTTTTGGTTTTGAAATTTCTATGTGAGCTATTGTGTACAACTGCTAGCAACCAGTCTCATAGGCACGAGCATTAGATACAAAGACATTACTAGCACCTGTAACCCTGTTATTCTTTTGTTAAAATTCAGAGAAATGTTCGGAATTAAACGAAACTGTGCTGAGCAAAATACATTACCTAGCCACAATTCATGTCCGTGAAATAATTTAGAAAACTATAAGACACGTGACTCTGTGTAAAAAATCCAACGGTAAGCTCAAGACTAAAATATCATGATAACACGACGAGAATTTACGAAAATCGTTGCACGTTGTTCAATTCTTGACTGTTTTAGTCAATAAAGTCAATACAAATCAATGTTTCATTTTCAATACGAGGTTTATTTATAATTGATTGAATCGTGACCTATTTTAAAAAAAATTTCTCGAAGAATAGTTGAGCAAAGTGATCTTGACTTTTCGCGACGCTGGTGCACAGATGTGGCGATGCAGAGGGTAAGATTTATAGTCTCATAAATTATTCATCGTGTGATCTAGCCCCACTCAAGAAAGATTTTCAGTGGCAGTTGCACCAGCCCGGTATCACAGACAAATAAGACGTAACACGAGATGAATTTTTATCACTCGTAGAAATAAAAGGTCGATTTCAATTACAAATCGGTGGCGTTATTGAAGAGATTTTGACACAGAGCTAAATGCGTTACTTATTTTCCGCACCCACCCGAAAACGTTACGGTCTTTTTAATCTCACGCAAACCAAAACAAACAATATGGGCCGGAAATGTGAAATAAATTCTAGTCGAAGTGCCCAAGGTGGGAGTTGTTCACAACCATTTCTTAAGTTACAACACGATGCCGATCGGTGAGTAAGCACATAACAGGATGTTAGTAATTTAATTGATTCGGTGTATCGAATGGATTAGAATTTGTTGGTCCCCGGAACTGCTGGAGAAATTGGCGGGGTGCAGGTGCTACGAAAACTAGAGATACGCTCAGACCATTTTCAATCAGACTTGTTTTGTGATCAGTTTCATCCTAACAGGAGCTAACACGTCAAGTCGTGGAATGATTATGATTGATAGTAACTGTATATTTAGGTTTCGTCAGGGTGTAGATCTGTAGGATTCCAGCACATCGAGCATACTTTGCACTCAAGATAGAAGTAGACCGTACGTTGTAAGAAAATGTAGTGCCAGGGAATCGTATTTATTATCATCGTGGCGATTTTGTACTTACAAGAAGTAAAAGTAAACACCAGCCTGGAAAATGAAGTAATGTGTCTACCTTGAAAGGTGTCCTTACACGATCATTAAAAGTGACATTTCTGCGCAGTAATGCCAACAATAATGCCTTGTGTTAGGGTTTCTGATATCTGTGGGATTCTACAAGAGCGACGGTAAACAACCCAGGGACAACTTGACAGATAGTGCTTGTTTCATATATGCACCACCGATTTGATGGTGGCGCTAGTATGCCTTCTCGAAACGAAAAAGTTTCAAGAGAAAGGCGTTTTTCGTTACGTGTGTTATGAACGCCGTCAATGCGGCTAGAACAACATCTAGAAAAAGCCTATTCCAAAATGTGAATAAAGAAAACTATTATTAGAGAATAAATTTATCCCTAACTGATAACCGTCAGCAAAGTTACATAAATCTTATTATATATTTAGCTGGAAGTCGTTGTTTTTAACAACCGGCTTTCTTCCTTCCTAAACATGTTTTGGTTTTCTTGTTGTGAGAAGTTTGAAATCGTTAAATCATTGGTGCTTTTTATCTCGAGCAATGTAAATGAAAAACATTTTGGCCAGTGAGAGTACATCACCACCAAGCTTAACAATTCGTTTTGAATAGAATTTGTGTTTTTATCAGAATTCTTGCAGCAAAAAGAAATGGTAGAAATGCTTAAATTGATTATTTTCCACAGATATGGAAAATAATAAATGGGATGCGCCTTTTTCAAATTTTGCTCCATCCGAGCCGCCATGACATCACCAAATCACCCCAAAATTTGCTTATGAATTCAATATATGGGAGCTGTCAATTGTCTCCGGGCTTACGGTAAAGATGACTAAATAGAAACAAAAAACAATGGAACGACAACAACAATTAATTTCCTCAAACAAAACAAAAACTGTTTTACCGTTGCTTATTTTCCCAAATATAGAACAATAAATAATTATTTTGGGTCATTGAAATACAGTCGTTACTCTGCATTCTTCAAATTTGTCAATTGCAATCATTATTTCATGCAAAGTCGTAGTATGCGACATCGACAATTTTTCTATTTCGTTCTTCAAATTTTACAACTGTAAAAATTGTTCCACCTTTCATTTATTATCTTGCATTTGGCAAGCAGGGTGGGCACTATTGGAGCTTCAGCTGAAAAAAAAATTGATATGGTTGCGAGAATTACATTTTGTGCAATGTGTTCAACAGATGTCGCTAGTACATCGTGGGCGATGATTTTTTTAGATTTTCTTTAAGCTGTAACGTTTGTTTGTATGTGCTGTGAAGTCAGTTACAATAGAAACCGAAAATTTGGGAAAGGAATTGTACTAAGATATTTTTTAGTTACCTAGGCGTCAATATTCGTCACGCCGACACACGCCGGCGCGCCGCCGCCGATAGGGTCCAACGGCGCCACGCAGCCAACGCCGCCGCCGCCGGGCAAAAATGTCGCTTACGCCGCCGCCGATTAAAAATGCATCGGCGCACACCTCTTAGTTGCAGAAAAAAATGCCAACACCCAAGCCCCAATATCTTTACCTGAACCACAATCGGTTGCCAAATTTGTGGCTGCAGTTAAGGCAATAATGACAACTGCAAACACTGCGTTAAGTAATTCGAACGTAACAACTAATACCACCAGTGAAGAAGCTACCACCAAGGATAGAGTGTTCACATTCGTGACCCACAAGGGCAAGAAGCCAGGAAGAACATCTGATCGCGAGTATAAAGGCAGTAATCAAGATGATGATACGAACGTAAACGACAACGAGAGAGACGTGGATAACCCTGAAGTTGACGAAAGAAGGAACATCTTCCCGACGCGAAAAAAGATCTCTGCTCGCAATAGCAAGTTGCGCGCACGGGATCTTACAAGCTCAAAATAAAATGTATTGTAATTTTTATTTTTTACATATTGTAAATATATAAAAGACCCATGGCTCCTCTAAGCTAACGCATTGAGCCGTGTCAAATAAACCAATTAAAAAAAAACTTCAATTCGATTCTTTGTCGATAAATTGATAGCCCTGAAAAGGGGCTTTTGTTTGGGCAGTGTTCGGAATTTACTTGTAGCTGGTGTATATGGTAACGGCTTTGGTGCCATCTGAGACGGCGTGCTTGGCCAACTCTTCTGTGACAGCAGCAAACGGACGGCGGTTTGAATTTCGCGGGAGGTTATTGTCAAGCGCTTGTTGTAATGAGTCAGGCCAGATTTCTTATCGGCCCTTCCTCTGGCTTTCGGAGACATTTCGACCGATGTACAGTTACGATGCTGCAAACGAACTGAACGTGAGCAACAGCATGCTGAGTTTTTAGTGTTAGTGTTACGAACGGAGGTGGCAAAGTTAAAGGAAAGACAAAGTCCGCTCGAATCGCGATTTCTGATCAGATAGTGTAAAAATCCTGCCATTTTGATCAGTAGAACGGAAGATATTCGCATTTCAAAACTGGGAATTATTAAATCCTCAACTGAAATTTTTGAAACGGGACCGCATATTGAAACGTTAGAAGTATTCTACTTCAAAACGTTATCCTGGAAAAATAAAGTGAGCCATACATGTGGGGTGGGACACACTATAATAGCTGCAGGCCATTCCCCTTCGCAAAGTGCTTACGATCCCTTTTTAGTGAGTCTAAAATATCATAAATAACCACCCCCATTCATACGGTAGAAAAGTACATACCAGGAGTGGGGAAATCCTCTGGATGCAATTCAATGTAGTGCCGCAAAGTTGCGTCCTTTTCAGCCAGGTATTGGTTTCTCCACTTGTCGACGGTCATTGCGAGTGCTCCTAGCGACACCGCCGCAATGATATGTTTCTGGATACCTAGCAGAAGCAATCAATGTTTAGAACATTTTTCTTCGCAGTTATTACATCATAACTTACCACTTAAAATCGGACGACCGGTGCCCCAGTTAACGTAGCATGCTGCAAGAAATCCGAACGCACTTCCTGCTCCAGGTGCCCACTTATCGTGTAGCCATGACTTGGTGAAAGTTCCCGATAGTAGCTCGATTGGTGATTTTCCGCCGGACATACTTGCGAACCTGCTCTGTTACACGATTCCACAACTCCAAAGGCAAACAAAAAATTATTATGAACTTTTCGACTGTCACTGAAACTGAACGAAAAATAAAATATTGATAGTATAATTTGACAACCCTTGTCCCACAGTATATTATATTATGGTAAGCAGCGATGCCAGATGTACCTGTGAAGCAGTTTTCATTTTGAAGACATTTGAAAGACTGTGAAGACAGGTTGTTCATTTTCAAGACAAATTTTGGATGTCTTGCTTATTTCTGATTCAAAATCAAAAACCTATTCAGAATCCAAAGACAAATGAAGACATTTTTTTTGAAATGTGAAGACATTTGAGAAATATACCTGCACGCTCATTCAAAACTACTCGAAATTTGAGTTCAGTGGCCTTATTCTCACAGTCACGTCGCCTAGTGATAAGAACAAAATTTCCTTCTAGTCACTAACGTATGCGGAATGAAATTTGGACAACGCTTCCAGCATTAAAACAAAAAAGCAGCCCTGCGCAAAGCACCATACTAAACGTCATACTCTAGGCACACTCATTTCAAGTATCCAGTGTTAATTTCGACCCACTAGCAGATACCATGTGAACAAAATGGCAGCGAACGCCCAATCTGGTACTTAGCTATTATGCCAAAAAAATTTTTTGGCGCATTGGAGGATTATGGTATATATTTTATACAAAAGTCTGATATCCCTCCAAATGTACCACAACTGCGTCCAAATGAGATTTTTCGGGGATAATATGAAGCAGTGAGTAAATGCTCATAATTTTCGACCTAAAACTAACAAAAATGATAATCAAAATTAAGAAAGAAATTAAACATATGCCAACATCAATTTTTTCGACTCCTTTGCAAAAAGTTCCTGCAAACTGTCGTAAAGCTTCTCGAATGAGCTCAATTTTTTTTCTACATTAAGTTAAAAAGCTGACAAATGTTTTCATATAGAGAAAACATTTGATAAAGGGGTTTCTCCAAAAAAAAAATTGCCTTTTGAATTTTGTCCATTTTTTATTCCGCATACGTTAGATGACGTGACTAAGAATAGGGCCCCGAAACACTCAATTTGCAAACTGGAGCAATATGCCAAAAAACGTGCACTTTTTATGAAATTTATAAAATTTTTGTATTTATAAATGAGCGTGTAGTCAAAAAATGACTTTGCTTCGTTTACTCAGTTTTGAGTTTGGGGTAAACATGTCAAATATGAGTTGATATTACTCAAAAGGCAGATGCGGAAAATAATCGTTCCGTATTTTTATATAACAACAAAGAATCTCAACGGCACTACAAATATCATTTACTTGAACCTACAGGCGCTAGCGATGCCTGGAAAAATAACCCGAGAACGTTTCTCCACACCTATTCCATGTCAGTCGACGCCTACAAAAATATTAAAGGATGTTTGATTTGAGTAGAAGCAAAAGAGAAACTTACCTTTTAATTTTGTGAATGATTCGATTCAACTCTACAACTGCTAACCCTAATAAAAGTCTTATGGTTAAATAACTTAACGACGTGTTCAGGATATCATCCAAACTATATAGGAATGGTTTTATCATATGGGTTATAGTACGTATTTATTGGGAAAGTCCGCGGATTGCTTTTTAATCAAACTTTTAGTCAACGTCGAAGTTTATTCACTTTCTAGAGGTTAACTATTTTGTTCTCTCAAAATTTTGAAAATTGAATGATTACTCACCAGTTGAGTTCATTCTACTCAAATAAAAACTCATTTTTTAACATATTGCTTCTATTTCTGAAATTGAGTGTTCAAAACTCAAATTTTCAGTAGTTTTGAACAAGCGTATGCAACACAGAAATTAAATTTCGTTAAGTTTATATGCGAATAAATTTAACGAAAGTCAGTTCAACCCTGAAATATAAACGTCAAAATCCGCCATCATTGCACTGCGCATTCCAAGCAACACCTTTGAGCGAATGTTGTAAAATAGTAGTAAAATAGGCTGGAAATAAGCTGGAGATCGTTAAAAAGCTGTAATCTTTCGATTAAAAGTGAAGTAAATAATGTACGAGAATGAAGATGGTAAGTTAAATCGAATTTGGTAATATTTTGTAGCCGTCTGAAGCGTTATAAAATCGCAACAATTCAGCTCTTAATGTGACAAAAAGCCGAACAATCGGTGGCAGAGGCTCGAAAGTAAACGTCTACTTATTTTTTCGTAGGTGATCATTTTGAGGAAGAAGATCCGGAGGAGATTTCTCACGAGCTGTGGCAGGAAGCTTGTTGGATCGTAATTAACGCATATTTCGATGAAAAAGGCCTGGTCCGGCAACAGCTGGACAGTTTTGACGAATTCATTCAGGTTCGTGGATATATTTGATAGCTGAACTTTTGGATTGATTCTACCAAACATGTCAATGCTAATTTCAGATGTCTGTTCAGCGAATTGTAGAAGATTCGCCGGCTATTGAATTGACTGCTGAAGCACAACACAACACGGGAGATATCGAGACACCGGTATGAGAAGCTTGTGTTCGGGGTTTTATGATGGATGCGATTTGTAATATACTGTTTTTTTTTATTTTTCAGACTAGATATGTGCTGAAGTTTGATCAGATCTATCTCTCCAAGCCGACTCACTGGGAAAAGGATGGGTCCCCCTCGCCCATGATGCCCAACGAAGCCCGTCTACGCAACTTGACATACTCGGCGCCACTGTATGTGGACATCACTAAGACGAAAATTGTCGAAGGGCAAGAACCGGTCGAAACACAACATCAAAAGACATTCATCGGAAAAATTCCGATTATGCTCCGATCAACCTATTGTTTGCTATCGCAACTGACGGATCGTGATTTGACAGAGTTAAACGAATGTCCTCTTGATCCAGGCGGTTATTTTATCATTAACGGTTCAGAGAAGGTGCTAATCGCACAGGAAAAAATGGCCACCAATACGGTGTATGTGTTTAGCATGAAAGATGGCAAATATGCGTATAAATCGGAAATCCGATCGTGTCTCGAGCATAGCTCTCGGCCAACCTCTACTCTGTGGTGTAACATGATGGCCCGCGGTGGACAAAGTATTAAAAAATCTGCAATCGGCCAGCGTGTGATTGCGATTTTGCCGTACGTGAAGCAGGAAATTCCCATCATGATTGTATTTCGAGCGCTTGGTTTCGTCGCCGATCGTGATATTCTCGAGCACATTATCTATGATTTTGACGATCCGGAGATGATGGAAATGGTCAAACCATCGCTGGATGAAGCCTTCGTTGTGCAAGAGCAGAATGTGGCGTTGAATTTTATCGGTGCGAGAGGTGCCCGACCTGGTGTGACTAAAGACAAACGTATCAAGTACGCGAAGGAAATTCTGCAGAAGGAAATGTTACCTCACGTGGGAGTTTCGGATTTCTGTGAGACTAAAAAGGCTTATTTTCTTGGATACATGGTACATAGGTTGCTTCTGGCTGCCCTGGGTCGCCGTGAGTTGGACGATCGTGATCACTACGGAAATAAAAGATTAGACTTGGCTGGACCGCTGCTAGCTTTCCTGTTTCGTGGCCTGTTTAAAAATTTGATGAAAGAAGTACGCATGTACGCACAAAAGTTTATCGATCGTGGAAAAGATTTCAATCTTGAGCTGGCGATTAAAACCAAAATCATTACGGATGGATTGCGTTACTCATTGGCCACTGGTAATTGGGGTGATCAGAAAAAGGCTCATCAGGCTCGTGCTGGAGTGTCTCAGGTATTGAATCGTCTGACGTTCGCTTCGACATTGTCTCATTTGCGCCGTGTCAATTCTCCGATTGGTCGAGACGGTAAGCTGGCCAAACCGCGTCAGCTGCACAACACCCTTTGGGGTATGATCTGTCCTGCAGAGACTCCGGAAGGAGCTGCTGTCGGTTTGGTGAAAAATCTTGCTCTAATGGCTTACATTTCTGTCGGATCGCAACCGTCACCAATTTTGGAGTTCTTGGAAGAGTGGTCTATGGAAAATCTGGAAGAAATCGCTCCCTCGGCTATAGCGGATGCCACTAAAATCTTCGTCAATGGTTGCTGGGTCGGAATCCATCGTGATCCGGAACAGTTGATGGCTACATTGAGGAAACTTCGCCGTCAGATGGACATTATTGTGTCGGAAGTGTCGATGATTCGGGATATCCGTGATCGTGAAATTCGAATCTACACCGATGCTGGACGCATCTGTCGTCCACTTTTGATCGTTGAGAATGGAAGCTTGTTGCTACGAAAGAATCACGTTGACATGCTCAAAGATCGTGACTACAACAACTATGGGTGGCAAGTTTTGGTCGCTTCCGGTGTTGTTGAATACATCGATACGCTAGAGGAGGAAACGGTGATGATCGCAATGACTCCGTATGATTTGAAACAGGACAAAGAGTATGCATACTGTACGACCTACACACATTGCGAGATTCACCCGGCAATGATTTTGGGTGTTTGCGCTTCGATTATCCCATTCCCCGATCACAATCAGAGTCCTCGTAACACCTATCAAAGTGCTATGGGTAAGCAAGCTATGGGCGTCTACATTACCAATTTCCACGTCCGGATGGACACTCTTGCGCACGTTCTGTACTATCCGATGAAGCCACTGGTTACAACCCGGTCCATGGAGTATCTGCGTTTCCGAGAACTGCCTGCTGGAATTAACTCAATCGTAGCTATTCTCTGCTATACCGGATACAATCAGGAAGATTCTGTCATCCTGAACGCAACGGCTGTCGAGCGGGGTTTCTTCCGATCGGTGTTCTACCGTTCGTATAAGGATTCGGAGAGTAAGAAAATCGGCGATCAGGAGGAACAGTTCGAAAAGCCTAACCGGCAAACCTGTCAAGGTATGCGAAATGCTTTGTACGATAAACTAGATGAGGACGGTATCATAGCTCCTGGGTTGCGTGTTTCCGGTGACGACGTCGTTATTGGAAAAACTATTACGCTTCCGGAAACCGATGACGATCTGGATGGTACAACGAAACGTTACAGCAAGCGAGATGGATCAACATTTCTGCGTAACTCGGAAACTGGTATCGTGGACCAGGTTATGTTGACATTGAACAGCGAGGGTTATAAATTCTGTAAAATTCGCGTTCGCTCGGTTCGCATTCCCCAAATCGGAGATAAGTTTGCTTCACGGCACGGTCAGAAAGGTACATGTGGAATCCAATATCGGCAAGAAGACATGCCGTTCACATGTGAGGGACTCACGCCGGATATTGTCATTAATCCACACGCTATCCCGTCGCGTATGACAATTGGTCACTTGATCGAGTGTATCCAGGGTAAACTGGGTTCTAACAAAGGGGAAATCGGTGACGCTACTCCTTTTAACGACGCTGTTAACGTGCAGAAAATTTCCACCTTCCTGCAGGAATACGGTTATCAGCTGCGTGGCAATGAGGTCATGTACAATGGACACACTGGTCGCAAAATCAATGCCCAGGTGTTTCTTGGTCCGACCTACTATCAGCGTTTGAAGCATATGGTGGACGATAAAATTCATTCGCGGGCTCGTGGTCCGGTCCAGATTCTGGTGCGACAACCCATGGAGGGTCGTGCCAGAGATGGTGGTTTACGTTTCGGAGAGATGGAACGTGATTGTCAGATATCGCACGGTGCTGCGCAGTTTCTACGGGAACGCCTTTTCGAGGTTTCCGATCCGTACCGTATACATGTGTGCAACTTCTGTGGACTGATTGCGATTGCCAACTTGCGAAATAACACATTTGAGTGTAAGGGTTGCAAAAATAAGACACAGGTAAGAAGAGGTTTTTTTGCGAGCGGGATGCCGAACCGGTATTCAATTGAAAATTTTCGTTACAGATATCGCAAGTTAAGCTACCGTACGCGGCGAAGCTTTTGTTCCAGGAGCTCATGGCGATGAACATTGCGCCTCGACTGATGGTGTTGTAAGATGCATTGCACTACGAGACGGACGAAAGCATCCGGATGCTGCATACAGTTTTATGATCTATAATAGAATACATGTGTACGACATATTTGGCTTCATTTGATTGTGAAAATTATACGGTGGGCTTGGAAAGGCACTCATCTGGTGTGACCTGGGTGCTCATGAAAATTTAGATTTAAGGCTGACTTTGCAATTTATGTGTACTATTATTTCTGTGTACTTTCTGCCCTTATGCTCAGTAAGGGGAAATGGCGCGTTGTGGCAGATTGATCGAAGCACATTTCGACTGTGAGTCAGTGAATAACAGACTTAAAACAAGAATAGTCCATTGATGCATTTTATAATTCGTTAGCTGCCTTGAGTTCAAAAACTATAACAAGTAATTGGTAATATTTTAAGTGAATATATCACAAAAGCTGGACTGACCAAATTCCCGTTTTATATCCGTTGAACCATACTGAGTGGCCGATATACATTTAAATTAATATCGTTGATCTCCATTATTTTAGTTTTCATATTTCTCACTCTGTTGACAGCGTTTTAGATATGCACATCTCTTCGACGATATTGTCCACTGACACACCAGGCATAGCCCTTCGGACTTCTTGCACGTTCACACACTCCGGGCAAAGGAGTGACGAAGCGTGCCCAAACCGATGCAGGGAAGGAACCATGACCGGACAAAAACTGCATCAAATAGAAATTTACCTCTCCATGCTTCCTATGTACTCAAGCAGGTGGGTCCACCTCCCTTTTTCTACTCTTACTCAGAGGTGGGAAAAAAACGGTTTAGTACCGGAGCGGTAAACCAAATTTTCACACGATTTTGTGTTTCCTTTACATCGTGTGCGGTCTTACCGCTGGTTGTGTTTCAACGAGACACGAAAACCAAACCGAGTTTCGTTTACACAGCACCGTGGTTTGGTTTTGATTTTCGTTTACCGGTGCACGAGTATGGAACGAAACACGAGAATACCGAAACCAAACTTCGGCTGTGTTGCGGTTGTGTATTCGGGTTGATGTTTATCGGTTATGCTAGTGCTGCCAGAATTTTTATTAGAAATTCAGTGCATATTTATTTTAGATATAATGTCAGGTATTTTTTCGGTAATTGAAAAATTGTTCTGAGACATCTTCCATGTACAACAAAAATGTTCCTCGTCATTTTGGAAGAAAATAAATGACTTAACTCAATATTACGGCCTTTTCATGATGATTTATCATCAGGAACTTTACAATATGGGTATGTTTGGTATGGGGAACTGCCCAAAAATCGAAAGTAAAAGGAAGTTTATTAGCCTTCGCTATTTTTATATGAGAGACTGAGAGCAAGAGTGGATTAAAATTTTGTTCAGAGCAAAAATGGGTTAAAATATTCCCTTAGATCCGAAATTGTATATTTATAAAAACTTCCGGCAAAAGCGGGTCAAATATCATTTAGCGCAAAAATTGTTCGACAAAATTTTCAGAGCAAGAATGGTATAGAATATTAACCCATTTTTGCGGTACGAAAATAATACATAGGTTCATAACAGGTGTTCAGAATATTTCTTATTCGGACTTGTGAACAGAAATCGTAAGATTTTGGATCCGTATAGGTCAGCAGACACTGAAAATTGACCATTACCGCCATTTTGAAATCCAAGATGGCGACTTCCGGTTACCACAAAATAGTGAAAACCACCATCAATATGGGTGTCATTTGAAAGGATATGGTCAGCAGACACCGAAAATTGACCATTAGCACCATTGTGAAATCCAAGATGGCGACTTCCGCCTACCACAAAATAGTGAGAACCACCATCAATAGGGGTGTCATTTGAAAGGATATGGTCAGCAGACACCGACAATTGACCATTAGCGCCATTTGGAATCCAAGATGGCGACTTCCGGTTACCACAAGATAGTGAGAACCATCATCAATATGGGTGTCATTTTAAAAAATATGGTCAGCAGACACCGAAAATTGACTATTAGCGCCATTTTGAAATCCAAGATGGCGACTTCCGGTTACCACAAAATAGTGAGAACCACCATCAATATGGTTGTCATTTGAAAGGATATGGTCAGGACACCGAAAATTGACCATTACCGCCATTTTGAAATCCAAGAGGGCGACTTCCGGTTACCACAAAATAGTGAGAACCACCATCAATATGGGTGTCATTTTAAAAGATATGGTCAGCAGAACCAGAACGTCCTCATTTATTGGGAAGGTTTAAAAAAATGTGAGCCTGAGCTGTACGCCTTGGCTCAGGTGGCATTGACCGTCCCATGTACGCAAGTGTCAGTGGAGCGTTCTTTTAGTTCGCTGTCCCTAAGTTTAACAGACAGAAGATTAAAGCTGAACGATAAAAAATTGTCGAACATTTTATTTGTAAAACTTAACAGAGACCTTTTTGAACGGAAATAGACATGTTTCATTAATTCTTAATAACATGTGGAACTGCATAAATATATCAAAACATGTAACTTAAAATAAATAAAGATTTCTTTTTACATCGATCACCTTAGATTTAATCATCCATCTTCGGGATTCCTTTGAAAGTTTGAAAGTACCTTGGAATTTCAAATATTGCATATTTTTAGGTTTAATTGTTTTCATTGATTTCAATGATTTGATTGGTTTGATTGATTTGATTGATTTGATTGATTTGATTGATTTGATTGATTTGATTGATTTGATTGATTTGATTGATTTGATTGATTTGATTGATTTGATTGATTTGATTGATTTGATTGATTTGATTGATTTGATTGATTTGATTGATTTGATTGATTTGATTGATTTGATTAATTTGATTGATTTGATTGATTTGATTGATTTGATTGATTTGATTGATTTGAATGATTTGATTGATTGTTTTCAATTTGATTGATTTCATAGATTTCATTGTTTTCATTGATTTAATTGGTTGTATGGATTGCATTAATTTCAATGATTTGATTGATCGCATTGATTGCATTGATCGCATTGATTTCATTGATTGTATTGATTTCATTGTTTTTATTGATTTCTTTGAAGTCATTAAATTCAATTTCAATATTGTTACATTAACATCAACGACTTTCCCGAATCAAACATATCTACATTTATCGGTTTCATACGATTATTCGCCAAGAAAGATAGCCATTTTGAATTTCGTGTCCGTTATCTTGGTTTTTAATATGGTAAAGAACATCAATTGTGAAACGTTAACAATCGCCCAGAACCTAACATTTCGATATTGCCCCATCGACTCTCAACAACTAACCTTATTCAATTCAGTTGTTCAGTTGTTTATTCGGCAGCACTGCACATGAATTTACTGCCTCTTCTTTCAACCGAAGCACCGCGTACAGAAAAAAACCAGGTTCGGTTTTCTAAAGCCGAACCGATACCGCTGTTTAGAATACATTAACACGAGTTGAAAATCGTGCACACATGTAAACGGTGCTGAGTGACTCGGTTTGGTTTTCAAAACCGACACTCGGTCGAGGTTGTCATTTCGTTTACCGTGTGAACGAAATCAAAACCGCACACGATGTGGATCGCTCGTTTACACGTGTTGAGACTTTGAGCACCATACCAGTGACTGTACGTACCGGTTGGTTTTCTTACCCACCTCTGCTCTTACTGCAACTTAGCCAACGAGTTCGCTCGGACCAATCTGTATTACGTGCCTTTCCCCGCTGGTAGCATTCCACGTCCTCAGCCAGAAAGATGCAGATGGGAATCATCCCGGCAATCACGCATACCGCCTCCGACGATATCGTTCTATACACACTAGCGACACGAACAGCCATTAGGCGAAACGTGCTTGTCAACTTCATTCGGTTCCGCTTTGAGTTCAGCGCAGCAGCTCAGGCCTGTACACCATTATTCAGTATTGAGGATGAAACAACCGCCAGGAGACGTCTCGTGTTGCCTCTTGCTCCTCCGTTTTTCGGCATGATCCTTGCCAATACGTTAGTTGTACTCGCGGCCTTCTCACATACTTAGCCGACATGGCTGTTGTAATCTAACAGATCGTCGACCATCACACTCGGGTGCTTCAGCGCACGCAACGATGGGGTGGATTGTCCCCCGACGCTGATCTCGACACGCTGGATTCACGGTGGCTGATCAACACTACCTCGGTCTTGTGGTGAGCCAGCTGTAACTTTACGTCAGCTTTCCAGTTTCATGTTTCAACGATGCCTATTGTCTCTGCCGTCAACATCTCCACCTCCTCAGGGGTCTCCTCTGTTATCGTCAGGGCATCATCTGCAAAGCCGACGATCTCAACTTCCGTGGGCAGTTCCAGTGTTAACACTCCGTTGTACATTATATTCCAGAGCTTTTGGCCGAGTGTGGAACTCTGAGGTACTCTAAAAATGACCCTAATCGACCTCTGCCATATGTTCGTTTTAGTAGACCAATACTCGGTTCTGGAAATATCTTTTCAGAACCTTACAGATAGTTCGGAACCCGCATTCTGTGCAGTGCTACGCGATAGCCCCCCAGTTAGCACTGTTAAACGCGTTCTTCACGTCTATCGTTACCACGGCGCAGTATTGATGACCCCTTCCAGAAGCTTACCAAGAGTAGCCAGCAGGCATATAGGTTGATACGATGCTGGATCTCCTGGTAGTTTCCCTGGTTTTGACAGCAACACCAGCTTCTGGATCTTTCTTCTATCCGGGAACTAGCCATCGTCCAGACATTTCTGTAGGACTATCCTGAACATGTTCAGAAATACCAGGATCGCAGTCTTCAGTGCCACATTGGGGATACCATCCGGTCCGGGAGCTTTCTTCGCTTTCAGCTCTTTTGCCACAATAAGGTACTCGTCGTTGGAAACTCGATTGTCACTAACATTTCAACCGTCTGCATCAACGTACGGTGTAGGCGGCCATGCGGTTGGGTCGTGCTTCGGAAAGACCCCCCACGATCATTTTCAGTTTGTCGGCGCACATTTCGACTGGCGCCATTGGACCCTTGATTCTGGCCATAACGACACGGTAAGCATTTCCCCAGGCGTTGGCGTCTACTTCTCTGCACAGCTTTTTGTAGCAAGTGGACTTACTTAGCACTATCTCGCATTTAAAAGCGGCCCTGGCCGCCCGGAAGATCTTGCTCTCTGAACGCGTCTTCTGGCTTAGGTATATATACAGGTAAACTTCGATATAACGTACATTTCGGTTTAAAAATTGTACGTTATATCGAATTGTACATTATATCGAAGCATGCAAAATCCTCACAGAATTGTTGCTCATGGTACTTTATTTTGAAAAATTTTGATAAATCGTAAATAATTTTGAAAATCTAACCTACCTAGCAGTGTGAAACAACTTTTCTCATAAGAAAATTATAGTGGTTCTATAAAAATGATGCCGCAATTGATTTTTTTTTTGGTTCTATAAAAGGATGCCGCAATTGATTAATATTCAGATTTTTTTAGTTTGTATGAATCAAATTTATTGAAAATATTCTTATTTTGACTCCTTTTCTAATTATTAAGTCATTAGCCATTATTATTCTGTGTGGGCTTGTAAAATGTTTTTTTTAATATTCCCGCCATTTGTGCCTCATCAAATAAAAGCAATCTATGAACTTTCATCATTAGAATAGACTAAGAAGATCCACTTGTATCCACGATTCAAGAATTTCTGAAAATATATTTCAATCCGCTAACCGGTTTCCTAAATACCCCATACCGGTCGTAAACGCACAGTTGTCCGTGTAATTACAAATATGATCTCTCACTCTTATTTATTTGATGTGACACATAACAGGATTCGAAAACAATCTTCGATTCTAGTAACCGGATTCAAGAGTCTAAGCAACAAGAAATTTTGATAAATATCACTGGATTCCTCGTAGATCGTCAATGGGACGTCATTTCATGTGTCACATGATGGCAACATCAATGTAAAACAGACAAAAGAATCATGAGTCCAGGGAACTGAATTCAGGAATATCCGAAATCGGAGTTGAATGTGTCCGCATTAATTGCAATACGATTCGCAGATCACATGGGTATGTAATTTGATGACCCAAATGTCGAGAATCTGTAATCCGAAGTACTGAATTCAGGAGTTTCAGGAAGCGATTGTACACACCAAAAAATAATGAAATTTAAATGACATGTAAATCGATATGAATGTAAACATACAAACCTTTAATCGAAAATTTGATTGAAAATTAAGTTGAATTCAATGCACTCAATGGGAACATCAATAAGCATATGATTTTATACTTTCGTTCGTGTAATATTACATGTCATTTATTTTACAGCAATATTGGATTAAAAACACTTTAAAATGCATAGGTATCCCGTTTAATCAAACTGTAATTTTCAATCAACGTGTAAAATATAACAAAATTCCTTGAAGAAAGCACGACAAGTTGTGTGTATTTGTTGTGGAACTTAATTTTACATTTATATTCATGCTCTAAATATGTGCATGAAAATAAATTGAAAATTACAAAATATTTTTATCTGTGTATCTGATTGTCATCAAATATGATAGCACTAGACATGCTAAATTTAAACATTGTCATTCGGCCCAGAGAATCAGACTCCGCAGTCCTGAAACCACACACCAAAAAAATAATGAAATTTAAACAACATGTAAATCAATGCGAATGTAAACATACAACGATTGAATCCAAAATTTGATTGAAAATTACGTTAAAATCAATTGGAGCATCAAACAGCATACAATTTTACACTTTCATTCGTGTAATATTACATGTCATTCATTTTACAACAATATTCGAGTAAATACATTGAAGTGCATTGGTTTTCCGTTTAAAGAAACTGTAATTTTCAATCTATGTGTAAAATTATAATAAAATTCGTTGAAGAAAACACGACAAGTCGTGTGTATTTGTGGTGGAACTTAATTTTACATTTATTTTCATGCTCCAAATATGTGCATGAAAATAAACTTAAAATTACAAAATATTTTTATCTGTGCAACCAACAATGGTCAAACCAATATAATTATTTTTGTTTTCAGTTAGAAATTACTGATCTTGTATTATTTATGGAGATACATGTTTGATTTTAATAAATAACAATCATCCGCAAATGAAATTGAAAAAAATCGCTCTCGGGGCCTTCAATGAAATAGCCAATTGCTAACATGCTCATTGGAAGCCCAAATAGTACGTTTTAAGATTGTGTGTAACATATTGAATTCTTAAAATATGGAATACATGCGTAATTGAAAAGAAATTTGGACCTGAAAAATAAATTAAAAATTTTGTACGTTATATCGAGGAAAAATGTACGTTATATCGAGTGACGCTATATCGAGGGTACGTTGTATCGAAGATTACCTGTAGTTGTATGAATGTAAGTTCGCATGTATGCCTGTATGTATCCCTGAGTGGAAGGACAGGCTCTGAGCCGCCAAAACGCTCATGGGAAGCCGGGTGCGCGGTCATAGGTGTGATCATAAAGCACTGCACACACTTTAAAGTGAAACGATAGGTGTACAGTTAATGCACATAGATTGCAGAAATAGGTTGTTGATACAGCCCGATAAATAACAATAATAACAAATAAACACATTAGGTTTATGTGCCAGCAAATAGTGTCTATATGCCACCGCAAATTGCAAAAATCAATGTAAAATTAATAGACATAACGTTTACATTTTTATCAGTGATCGTTTTGGTGTAGTTGGCTTGATACAAAAATTGAAGTCTAGTTGAAATTAGCTTTTTCGTTTTATACTCACTTTTGATGGTGGGTGGTATTAACTGTTCGGTCTATTATAATTTTATAGGAAATGATAAAAACATTTGATTTCTCGATTTGAATGAAAATACCGTTTAAAGATTGAAAATTCAACTCAGTCGGAACAATATATTCTTCAGCATTAACTAAACCATAAGTTCAATAAATATTATTAGAAAAATGATTACAGACATCCACTCAGCCACCTCCCAGCCGAGGTATACGAGCTGACGGGTAATTTGGCCGGTATTCCAAGGGATCGGGATTTACAGCTGAAAATAAACAACTACTGTTATCTGGAAGTAGGCAATTTCGAAACATCAATAATCAACTCACGCAAGGAAAACCGAATTCTTTTAGGCGGCATACCGCTAGAACTCGGGCCAGCTGTTTGGCTTTGCAATGAAACGCTTTGTGATGACTGTTGGCTATACAAACGTTTTCTAGGCGGATTAGGAACGTCGGCCTCGTCGCTGTGATTTATTGTTCCGTCATCTGTTTCTACGTTTTCGTCAATAGTGAATACGGTTTGGGTACGGGGCAAACTTTGTGAACTAACATTCACTTCGGGGAAGACAACGCTTTGTGAAGAAGTCTCAGTTCTATTGGAAAAATCTTGCTGAGAAGGCAGCTGACTAGAAATGTTCTGCGAAATTCCGGACTCTATTGCAAAATCAGTCTGTTCGGAAAGTTCGCTTCCACAATCCACCGCCAAACTTGTATCTTCCCTGTCTTGTGAAGAAACTACTAGGGATGCGACTGATATCTGTCCTTCAGCAGCGCTCCCTTCGGTTGATCCTGAAAAATTATGAAAATGTATATGTCGACAGCGCACCTTTTTTATGTATTTAGGACCTACCGTCTTGTAAGCGAATCATGTCTGTTGCAAATGAGGAATCTGTTGAGATAATCAATTGAATAGATTGAGTCTCTGACTGTTCAGTTGAGTACATTGGTTCTTCTGCTGATATAGACTGCATTGAAGGACGATCACGTTGACTAAGTCGTTCTTGTCGCTGAACTTGAGGAGTCCGCTCACCCGCCATTGTGTCAAAAATATCGTATAGCTCACAGGATTGTTGTTCAGATAGTGCCATGTAGTTATCGGAGATTTCCGCATATTTTTTCTTCACGGCAGCGCAAACGTCCCATTGACTAGCAAACCTAATATTAGGCATGCGATTTAATTCCGGGAACAGACTCATCAGTCTCTCTAGCTTCTTAGCTCTGGGTAAAGGTTTTTTTGAAATCTTGGAATAAGGCTGAAGTAGTTTAGTGTTTTCGGTAATAATAATCCGATCGGGCGAAGCCAACTGTTCATAGTGTGGATTGTAGTATTTGAATTGGGCAAGCGTTGCCAACAATTGTTTATCATTTAGTATACTGCTCTCTGCGAATAACCTTTTCTCACCCGGATATACTTTTGCAAAGTGATCTGGATCCGGCGAGCAATCTGGACAATACAGATGAACCCCCTGAAACAGAAAGCTTACAATTTTGGCCGTTTTCACTTTGCAGTGATTTACTTACCGAGTTTAAAGGGCGGTACTTCTCGACCCTTTCATTAGAGCCGGCGTATATGAGGAACGGTGAACATCTTGTGCAATTGAAGCAAATCATGAAGTGCTCCAAATCCTCGATGTCGTAACCGTCATTTTCATTGTTCAATATTACCATCTTAAAGGAGTAACGATGTTCAGATTGTTTTTGGACACTGAATGTTTAGATGTTATTTTATAGGGAAACGCGCGATTAATACCCTACGATGGAAAAGGTTCCAAGGTTACAGTGCCTTTCTTGGTGTAAATCAATCGCATTTAACACTCCGTGGAAACAATTACAATTGTGAAGTTTCAAGTTTTATTAAATTATTTAATCTCAGCGATGCCGACTTTTTATGTTAAACTACGCCAAAGAAAGGACTAATGCTAATACAAAAACGGGTAAAATTAAACTAAAAACATGAACGACAAGTTGAACGACGAGCAAGTACTGGACGAAAAAAATAATTGCCACAGTTGACTTTTGCTACAGGGTGTAACTAAAGCAGAGATGCCAGATTTGAAGATTTGTCTTCATTTTGAAGACATTTGAAATATTGTGAAGAGGCGTTTTTCATTTTGAAGGCAAATTTATTCGGATGTCTGACTGATTTCTGGCAGGATTCTGGCTCAAAATCAATAACCGATTCAGAATCCTGGCTGTTGAAGACAAATGAACATTTGAAAAAGATACCTGGTATCCCTGAATCAAAGGGTTCTTTATTTCTTGCTAAAGCTTAGTATGCACCTCTTGCGAAATGAGGTCGCGAAATATTTTTCCTTCTTCCGTGCGGAATTTTGACATTTGCTCGCGAAAACTAGTCTGTGTGTTTGCTGTTAGATGTCGCTTTTGATAACTGGAAAACGACATCAGCTGTTGTTTGTTTATTTCTTTTTTATATTTCTGTTGTCATTTAAATGTTTTAAATGATGTATTTTATTAATTCATCACGGATGTGTATGAAATCGGTAACAATTGTAAACCTATTTGCCATTCATGAAGCTCTCAGGGAAGTGACGTACTCAGCGTGAATCATATTTCGAGAATGATTAATCATAATGCTTATTTGTGACGGTTCCGGATGTCTCGGGGAAGTTCAGTCTGACCAATTTAGACAGCACAATTCCTGCAATCGGAAATTTAAATCATTGGCTGGCCAATTTCTATCTAAATTGGCTGCTTCTACCGGTTCTAGAAGACCCAGGGAAATGATCGAAATTCGCTCAAACCAAATCTATTGTAATTGTCCGAATCGTAAGTCTAAATCGGCGTTTGACCATTAAGAAGCAAATCTGATTGCCTTGGCCGCCTTTACCGCTTTCACAAGTCTCGGGGAAACTACCTTTCGAAACACGTTTCGGAATCCGGAAATATAACGCAAATATAACAACCGACTCCGACTCAACCGGTTTCAGGTCGAACCAAACCCTAGGCTTTAAACTACGTTAAAAATCGATTATGATAACAATGGCTACTACTAAAGGTTCCGGAAGTCTCAGGGAATGCTACCAATAATCAGTACGGATACAAACCTATTTTTGGTATAACAATTGTGAGAATCGTAATTGAAATTTATTGCCATAAGTAATTCGTGGTAATTATTATTGCATGAAACACTAAGGAATTGCGCATATTGCTACTACTTGTATTACTACCGCCAGAAGCATAATTGTCCCATGTGTATAGGGATTCCCATAGAACATGGGACAGTTTTGCTTCTAGCGGCAGAATACCTCACACAAAAAATGCTGTTCAAGTCTGATATTACACCGAAAGTTAGACGAATTAACTGAATTCTAATTTGATGGTCAAATTGACCCTGTATGTAAATTATGGAAAAGATGTTATAAGCCTTTTACAATCAGTCATAATCCAATAATACGTTATAATCCATTTAAAACGAGTGTATTGCTAGTTAGGCACTTTTCAATCAGTTAGGTCTTTTCATAATCAGTTCGGTCATAAAAATCAATTAGGCCCTTTTATAAATTGTTGTAAAATCGCTATCAAAATTCTTCATAATCAAATGTTGCGTTATGTACGTGCTCGGGTAGATATTTGTTAATGGAAAACATGAAATTTCAATTTGTTACATTTTGTGGTTAGGCCCTTTTCAAATGTTTGGATAGAACTGGGTAGAGATTGTAATTGTAATTGTAAATTTATTAGCTTGCGATACCCTGTTGGTTACATTTGTAAATTAAAAAAATATAAAATTATAAATTCAGAATCAAAACAAGTATGACCAGTAGCTGGTCGAAAACACTTTACGGTGCGATCTTTTCAATTTCGTCCGAGTTCTCCGCGTCTAGCAACTGAATCTTTTTCCGGAAGTGTTTTTTGATTGATCTGCAAATCATCATGTTTCGATCACTGCCCACTAGGTTGATGGTGATTCCGTTCTGTTAAAGAAGTGGGAAGAAATACAATCTATAGGATCACAAGAATGAGTCACACTTACCGAATCTACCGGTGCGTCTAATTCGATGTAGATACGTTTCGCAATCGGCTCGTCCCTGCTAATCCATCGGCAGGTCGAAGTTGACGACAATGGTCACCTGTTCGACGTCGATACCTAAGACGAAAGAATCTCTCCGTAACCTGGTGCTGTAGCCAGAATCAAGTGGTGGAACTTACCCCTGGACAAAACGTTCGTTCCAACCGTTGCTCCACCGTTAGATTACCGGACAGTACCGCTACCGAGTGACCATCCTGGGACATCCTGCAGGTCAACCAACCGGCCGTTTTTCGTACCTGTTTCGATCGATTAACAGTTCTGAAAATAAGTTTACTTGGACGTTTACAACTGTCCTATACATCATATGACAGAAAATGATCGCTTGTCCGACGGTAATCACACAATTTCTCGTCCTGGTTGCGGAACTTGACGTAGTACTGTTTGATGTTATCGAGTGATTCTTGCTCCCGCGCCTGCCGAATGACGATCGGATTGGGTACGATGTACTCGGCAAACTCCATTACCTCGCGCTCGTACGTGGCCAAGAAGAACACCGACCATAACACCCGCCTCGTCCAGTACAAAAAGGAAAAACTAGGTCGTACGTCCTGAACTTTATACCCCAGTCAATTAGCTTGCCGGGTGTTCCGATGATGATATGATTAGTCAGCTTCGCCCCTTTGACGGTCTCCTCACCGCGAACGGCGTAAGGAAGTTTGATTTCCGGACAAAACTTTGCCATTTTGGCAGCTACTTCCCCCTTCTGAATTGCCAGCTCATACGTGGGGGAAAGGCAAATCACCTGCAGATAGTTTTTTAACTGATGGACTCAACTGTGCATTGCCAGCACAAAGGCAGCGGTTTTTCCTGTTCCCGACTGACTCTGGGCGATTATATTCCGTGGCGGACCGGCCAACAGAGCCATCTCCTGAATCTTGGAAGGGCGTTGAAACCCATCGCATAAACTCCCTGAAGTAATCCCGGCTTCACGTGCAAAACTTCGAAAGTTTTAACCAACCAACCGGCGATTCGCTGCACCTTCAGATCCAGCTTTAATTCTACTACACCTTAGTGAACATCTTTCATTAGCAAACTTGCATCCGCCGGGCTAAAAGATTAGTCACGGATAATTTTAAAGCTGATACTAAATATTTCGGGAGAAAATTTAGAATAGGACGTAAGCAACAATGAGATTCTCTTTGGGGTCTTTCTCTTCTGTTTGTTACTCGGTCGTTTCAATATTTAGTACTCAACTCTTTGCCTAATATTTTAGTAAAAACCATCGGCTATGTACTGGAAAATTAGTGCAAAGTGTTATAGTGACGTCATAATCGAAAGAGAAAGTAAACAAAGAGAGGCTGTCAATGTTCCTTATGTCCTAATCAAAATTTTCTGCAGATTTCGACTTACTTGAATGCCTCTGCATCTTCCGCGGAGGAAGGTGTTTCTCCATTTTCTCTTGCAGCTTGTTTTTCTTCAGGAGCTGCTAGAGTCAGAATTTCTGTAGCTACCGAACTCCAAACATCAGGTGCAGCTTTGGTTCTACTGCCGGTGGACTAGGTTTTTCCGCATTCTCTTTCTCTGGACTGCCAGCCGCCGGCTCTGAATCCTTATCCTTGATGATATGTTCTCAGTTCGCTAACCTATTTGTATTGAAAAGAAAAATTCAAATCCCATCCCAATGATCGCTTCAAAAATAGGTTATAACAAAAAAACACTTACCGAGTGCAGAAATTTCTTGATCCGTCGTCTTTTTGACCCAGTTATCGGCAGCGCTTGCCATCGTTTCGATCGGGTATTAAAATTCAATAGCAAGGTACAAAGTATGGGAAATCGTCCTGAATCAGCACGGGTACTGTCCCTCGGGTGGTTTATTCCTTGCAATTCGCTGAAATTTTGACCAGAGCGACCTTGCGGAAAAAACGATGCCTTCTTTTGCCTGCTCACTTCCCTGCATCTTGATGTTGTGTTTTCTGTTGGCCCATTATCACTGCGTTCTCTTGCTGGGTGATTACCATGATATTATGTTGTTGGTGTTCGATCTGAAAAAAATCATAATAAAAAAATATCCGTAAATGAGTGAACTCGAGCTTTTTAAAGAAGAATAGGGTATTACATTACAATGTACTAAACACGGTACTGATCCTTTCGAAATAAAAAAGGTAATAAAAATGTCTCACCTTGCCGCACCAACTGAATAAAAAAGTCCTGCACACCGCATGGTACAGTATAGTATGCTGCTGCTACTGTGTTTGAATGTGCTGTTGCTATCTTTTTTGCAGTTGGTAAATCTACATTTGGGTTGGATCTATTGCACTAATTGCGGTTGCTGACCAGGTTGTACCGTCGGTTGAACGTTATTGCTACCGACCTTTAGGATGATGGTCATGGTCTGGAAGAAATCTTAATTTTCTGATGTTGTGGTTGAAGGTGGTTCTGCTGCTGAGCTTGCTGTGAAATGTTGGCGATAAGCACTCGAATAGTGATTGCTTGCTGCTGCTGGAATGGAATCACGAGCACTGTGTAGGCAGTGATATTTTCAAAAATAGTGGCAGACATGTTTTAAGGCAGAATGTGCCGATGAAATGTTTTCCGATGTGTCCATCATTCGTAAACTCCTGTTGTTCGTTTGAGCAGTAATTGCTATGTGGTCCTTTTTTGAGGGGCTGTTGCTGGATTTGGAGTAGTTGGTACTGCTGCGGTTGTATCGATTTAATGTTGGTTGGCTGATTGCCAGATCCAGGATGTTGAGACAAGATTAGTTGAGCTGATTTGCTTTGTTTGGGTGTGCTGCAAATAATATTAATTATTTAAATTTAATTGTTTAAAACTAGAAACAATCACTTCCAGTAATATTTTTAAACTTACCATTCAAATTCGAAATATTGAATTTCTAAACCACGAAATTTTGACAGGTTGCGATGAAAAAAATTGCCAATCTTGTGTTTTCTTATATTTTTTCATTGCAACCTGTCAAAATTTCGCGAGCCTCCGTGCGAAATAATACCGCTGACCATTATTTCGCAAGGAAAAAGTTTGCCTTGGTGACAGCCAAGAGGGTGACGTGACGTCATATTTTCGTAGCCAACATAAGAACTTTGCTTGTAACAAAATGAACGAAATTAATTTTGAATATGAACGAGGAGTACTTTAGTTTACATCAAATCAGTTAAAGTGTTCATTGTTTTCTTTTGTTTACTGCTACTATTGTTTGTTGATGACATTTTAAGCGATTTTGACGTTGTCAAACTGACTCCCATCGATCGGTGGAAAAGCGATGTTGCCTATTGTCAAACTCTGTATGTAGAGATAGGGATGCCAGTTACCTGGTGACAGCGCATAGAAAGCAGCGCTGTCTCGCGGAACTATTATGAAACTTATCGTTTGTCGATCCGTGTCTCAGCTAACTTCATTTTTCGTTATCGTTTTCGCGAGAGCTGCGTACCGCTTACGAAATGGAAACGAAATTTTTTTTCGCGAACATTTCGCGACGTTTTTTATGCATAGGTTTTGTATAGGAAATTTCATTTCGCAAGAGGTGCATACTTAGCTTAAAGGTGCTTAAAGAATGGCGGCGAGAAGCTGAGCTGGGGCTGGAACTGACATCTACCTACGCTAGAGGCAGATCACTCTAGGAATGTATAACAAATTTGCAACAAATTAGAAAAATTGTTCGGCGTTTTGTTGAATGTAGGGCTGGTTTTTGTAGGGTTTTTACGTTTTACACGCAACGCAAAATACATTATGAATTTCTATTTTGATGGAATGAAATGCATTTTATTTCGTTGATTATTTAAAATGCATCGCAAGTGATCTCTCCCTAGCATCCACGAATAGAATTTCACAATTGAGTTCTTGTCGCCCGGTCTCACGAACACTTCTGTAGCTTCCTGGTTGAAAACAATCCCATTTGCTTTTGCCGTCTTTGTTTATTATTTTCCACCAGATAGTGATGTAGTGTTTTGTGTCATGTGACATGTACGTACATGAGCCGTAGAAAAGTCTATCCAGCTTTTTACGTACCATAATGGCGGTCTAAATTGTTCAGTTCGTAATACGTTTAATTGCCCTTTTTGACAATAATCGTTCACGCCAGCTTGACAGCAACGCCCAGTTGAAAATGTCGGGCGTTCATTGAAGAAACATCCAACGCTTTGGACTAACATAGGATGACTTAATCTCACTGGGCGGTTGACGTAAACAATTATTGCCAAAAAGGGCCATTAAACGTATTACAAACTGAACAATTAGGCCGCCATTATGGCACGTAAAAAGCTGGACAGCATTTACGCTACAAACAATTAAAAAACAATAAATATTCTAGTTAATACTGTTTCGAAATTGTTCGACGTAGAGTTCTCACAGTAGATTTACAATAAACTTTCATTGTAATTATCAATTTTACTGTTCAGCAAAAAACTGATACATTTTTTGCTAATTGCATGTCTCGTCTCAGATTCTGACAACTCGCACCATAGGAATTGTTACTGCAAGGATGGTGAAATGTGCTGGTTTTTAATCCGTCCGATAACAAAACGCAGGTTTAGCATGAAGAAGTTTTATTTAAACATCGCGAATTTTTAGATTAAATTATTACATGTGCTTTTATGTAGTAGAGACAATGAATAAAATTAAGTGAGTCACGTCTAGTCTTCACAGACAAACAGTTGACCGGTGTAGCGAACTCGTCCACAGACAATTGGTAAGCGCATGTATACCTACACTCCTCCTCTTTCCAATCCCATTGCACTGCGAAACTTCTTAAATGGTTCTTACGGTAGTGGTTTAGTTAAGATATCTGCAGTTTGTTCCTGTGATGACCGATAAAGAAGGTCTGCTTCTTTGTTCCAAACCTTTTCGCGTACTATATGGTATTTAACATCAACATTTTTGGAACGCTTCTATAGTGAGGCTTTCACCCGGAGATTTTTCCTGACATAGAGTATAAGCATAAAAACATGAGTATTGGCAGAGACCAGACAGAAACATGAATCAAAGCGATTTTAGAGCAATTTTAACATTTTATTTGGGGAAAATGAAGATAGTACGCATCAATTTGGTATAGTCGTGAATTGCTGATTGGGCCACATCATCTGTCCAACGAACGAATTTGATCCGCCAATTGGACCGAAAATTCATCTGCTCACATCTCTAATTATAGTTAGTTTGATTGTCAAAGTGAATTTCACACGAGATTTTGACATTCAGATGCTTTTAAGTTGGACAATGGTCCAACTAAAAAGCGAACCAGTTAAAAAGTGACCAACCAGCGAATCACGACTGTATTTAGAGCAATGTTTGATAATAAAAAAAAACATTTACATTATGTGCAATTGAAAATTATTAATGTTCTGATAGATATTGTAAATCGCCTCGCCGCTGACATCGAAATTGGCGTAACTGATCATGGCCTCAATTCTTCTCTGAAATCATAATACCACACTTTTTTTTATTTGAGAGGGTTGTATATCGTCGAAAAGCCGAAAAAATATTAATATTGAGCATTTACCACAACAATCAGGGTCTTAAGAAATTGCTTTTCGCCATAGAGGAAGAGAAGAGTGAAACACACTGCAGAGCCTTCCGGAATTCTTTGCGGGTTCTTCATCGCAAGGGAGATTCCAACAAAGAAGTATGACTCTCCTTACTGGTCAACAGTTAAGGCTCAAGTTACTTTCTTTGAACATGTGTTAGAATTAAACGCTTGGTAGTATGCGTAGGAAAAATTGTGTACAGCTTTGCCGCCGATTTATCCAATAAAGCATTCATTAAACTCTAACAGAAGAAAATCAGTCGATTTAGTCACGGATTCAAATCATGCAAAATAGTTGGTGCTAAAACAATTGACCGGGCGGGATGGTGCTTTTGAAAAAGTGGCTGTGATTTTTTCACTACGCAGTTGTGCCGCGTGCCCCGGGACAGTGTGGTGGTGTGACGAAAAATCACCACCATTTTTTCAAAAGCACCATTCCATCCGGTCAATTGTTTTCCCCCAGCTTTTTACATGATTTGAATCCTGATAATCTAATAAATCGACTGATTTTCTTCTTTTAGAGTTTAATAAATGCTTTATATAGATAAACCGGTGACAAAGTTGAACGTATTTTTTTCCAACGCATACTATCAAGCGTTCAATTCGTGTAGACACTCATCGAAAGTTCTTTGAACCTTAAAGCCCGCTGCAATAGCAGCGAGAATAGCAGACAGTGTAACACCAGAAAAAATAGTTTGAAACTAATAATTTCAGTACTATAAAAGTTTTAAATCCATCGTCTCACCAGACCCATAGAAGGCTTTTATCTCAAGCCGGAGGCCCGGAGATCGCCCTTAAAACCGAAGTCTTCGGGTCTAATCCGGAAGGGTGGCAACCCTACTTAGATGTCAATGTCTACATAGACTTGAAGTTATAAGAACAGTAAAAATAACAAAAATAACAGGCTAGCCTTTATGCAAATCAGGTTCACGATAGATTACAGTTGATACAAACAATGTTTGCCTATGTAATAAACTGTAGTTTTGAAATTCAATTTGCGTAATAGTTTATTATTTAGCAAGGTATCTTCAGCTGCGGTCAGAAATAGAATCACTTTTATTGCAGAAAAACAACTTGGAGCTTAAAAACGTCTACTGCAGTAAAATCAGCCTTATTCCGCGTTATGACGGATCGATTTTGCGATTGCATGAAGTTTGATGAAACTTGGCTCTCGTTTGATTTGGCTGTAGTTGTATTGAATATACAAGCAAATGAAAAGTTTCCTGTACCAAGGGTATCATGTTTTTAGACACAAAAAAAATTTCGTTGATATGTGAATTTCTAAAGTAGAAAAGTGACAGCTTTCAATATAGGAGCAGCATTAAAAAATTTCACTCGGTTGGGTAGTGTGAGAAGTTGATTCTTTTTTAGTTTGACATGGCGCAACGCATTAGCGGTCTTGTAGTCATTTCTTGGTGGTGGCTGTGATGTTCACCGCTACTCTGGGACAATAAAAAATCCGTCTGCTTTCTCTCGCATTATCGTTCTCGTTCGTGGCGCCACTGGTACTGCTTTCTTGCTGGTCACGATCGGACGTTCTTATTTTTTTTTGCTTTTGCGGGTTGCTGTTGTAAATCTACCTTCATCGACATTTGCTTTTTTACCGGCGGTGCTGGATGTTAGTTTAGAGACACTAGGGGTACTTGCCTTTGTTGATCCGAGACAATAAGTTGAACAGACTGTTCTAGTCATTATTCAGGTAAATTAGGCAATCTTTGATGTTTCTGATTAGCTGATTCTCTCGTTACACGGGTGGGTGCAACGTCCAACAAAATCACCGATGTGATCCAGCATTCACGGTTTGTGGATTGCCTATTAGTTAGGTAGTTGTTATTTCGTTGTTGGTGCAGAAAGGTGCGCTACATATTGCGACGTCCACTGTCCCGATCTAATGACAAGTGTTTGGAAGGTGAATAAAATCTACCATTACGAAATTCAAATGCAAGCGTTGATTTATTAAATCTAGTCAGTTCGTTGAAAATTGATGTAACCGCTGCAATATCCTCATTATTTTTGGCACAAGTGTTTCACATATTTAAATACATTGAATATTTTTTTTAACACGATATCAAAATTAACCAACAGGTTAACGTCAAATAAAAAAGACGCACTATAATCACACAATTTCTTTCAAAAATCATACTTCTAGGTTGATGTGCCGGACTGGTGAATCCTTCTTGATTTTTACCGTAATAGTTCTTTCATCGTCCGTGTGTGCGATGATCTCCGGTGCGAATCTACTGTCGATTGGTTTCGACAACTCTAGGGAATTACTATGTGATTCCGGATCTGCGTTCATATATTCCTCGACCGTAACGTAATGTGGCCCTCCGTAGTAATCTAGTACTGCGATCTGGACTATATCCAATTTACACAGGAAAAAGTTGTGTGCTGTAATAAAGAACTCATGAGTATAGGTTTAATCTAAAATGCTTAAACCACCGAATAACCCACTTTCCAGCCAATGTTTTGCCGCCGGGTGTCTGCTGAACATGGCATTGGTTCCGAAATCAAATTCTTCAGTTCCTTCCGCAAGTTTGACGGCTCGTCCCGAGATCATGATTCGGGCACAGGTGGGCTCCATCGGGTCCACGCCTCGCTTGCTGCAGTCCAGGTCCTGATCCATCGACAACAGAACCGTAAGCCGGTTGTCCTTGCTCAGATCCTGTGCCGTGTAGTCGAGCATGGTTAGATAGAAAAACAGTGTGCCGGTCGATTTCTCGCCATGTGCACTGTCCGCTGCGGCTATAATGTTCACCATGGGGTAGCCTTTGATGGCATCGACCGTGGAGATGGAACCCATCGATACCCATTCTGAGAAAAAAAGGAGTAGCAATGATTATTTAGTAATAAATTTGAATATTTTTCGTGTCTGTGTAGGTATATGGTAAACATGTTTATTGGTGCCGTTTTTACTTGAAGTTAAACTGAGTCAAAATGTATGAAATGACAGCGGTTGGGGTTGCAACCCAACTCACTTTTGTGATCTTCTGAGTTATTTGGCGTTTACAAAACGCACACAGCTTTAATGCGTATGATTGTATACGAAATCTATATGTGTGATTATTCCACTAAAGATCTCATCAGGATCAGAACCTTTAAGCTTAATTTATACCTATCCGTGCACGGTACAGAACCGTCACTGAATCGGATCGAATTGGTGTAAATCGTGCTTTATGCTTTTGTAACATTATCTGTGGCCAGTCATTTGCATGATAAAACAAGTAGTGTACCATATTGGATATACTGTCTTTGTCTGATGGTGAAGTAGGCTGTATCATACTGATGAGTCAAAAATGAAATGTTGATCTACAGATTATATATCCGTGGTTGATGCTAATTTACTAAATCGAGATATTGAAACCCCAAAAAATGTTCGATTATTACGCGAGGGTTCCAATCCGTTTTAAGTATTGCTTTAGTGTCAGATACATTCTGCAAAAGTGACTCGCCTTTTTAGCTTCGTAATGAAGAAACAAACTACTTCACTGACTATTACTGCTTCATGACTCATTACTTCAAAAGTATTCATCGGATTGAGACCGTGCAGCAAATTTGTTTTTAGTATGCTGTTCGCTTTTTCCGCAATCCAAGATCCATACGACATGGTCTACATTATCAATATTAAATTATTCTGCACGTAAATCCCTCATCTCCAGATAATAATACCAGCCTTCAAGCTCGTCCCAGGCTATCAGAGATAAGCAAATATTTATAGCAAAGATTTCGCATCAAACTCACCTGCTTTATGTACAAGATAACGTGCCATCTTGGCGTACTCCGTGTGTGGCGGAGGTTCATCGTTGGTGACATCGTTTCCTTCTAAGGCATTACTCTCCATGACCGGTACGAATGCCACGAAACCATCCTGTGGACTCCTGGATTCTATTCCGGTGATCACGAGCAGAACTAACATCAATACAAGGATAACTCCACAAAAACGCAACATCTTGGCCAAGTGCGCTACAGTGCTTTCATGTGGCTGATCAAATCTGTGGTATGTTATCTTTCCAATTGGTATTGAAGTGCTCACTAGCTGAAATAAATGATGTGTTAGCAATGGCTGAATTCAACGGTACAAGTAGATCGGTCTGGAAGTAACCCAACTGTAACTTAAGGAATAAGAAATATATTTGCCAGCAATTTAATACACAAATTATTGACAAAGTATAACACTATGCGGAATAGGGCCACAATGGGTACATTACTCTATATTGGGACAAAGTGTACATCACGCGCTTACATTATGACCTTCATGTTCAAGGCATTATTATATTTCACCACAAATCTTGCGGGTGTTAATTGTGAATAACTAAACTTAAAGATTAAATGAGTAGATCACTGCTTGACTATTTGAAACTATGTAAGTACAAACAACGACGCAAAAGGTTACCATGGAACTTTGATCGGATCAGTTTCAACTGATCCGTAAAAAAAATCAAACGATACCTGAACGCAAACGCAAAATAAAGTTGTACAAAAGATAAGCTGTTTTTCGCGCAGGACTTACTTGTAAGTAATCACTGATTTTTTCTTTGTGCTAAACCACTGAACTCTAATGCAGTTGAACAATCTCTGAACGATTCGACAGGATACGAACTACAGACTGAGAGAGAATTTACGAAGACAGCTGATTTTACTTGGAAATTGATGATTGCCGTAAATGAAAGATAACAGAGAGCAACATAAGCCAGAGAAACACAACAGTGGCGCACTGCATTGATAAGTGCGCGAGAGAGAATAACCCTCAGTTGTTGGATTGTATATGTATATGTATATAAATATGAATGAGATCGTTTAGTTTGCGAATTACTAGCCGTTGCCAGTTTTCTGAAACGGTGTATGATGATGGATGACTCAACCAATTCGAGGGGATTTAAAGTTCTTATTCGTTGTGTTTAGACCTGAAAAGAGCCTATTTTTGCCCTATTAGGGAGGGTACCGCACTATTTAATATTAATTACACGGCTTACAATCGATGGAAATTGTATAAAATTGTAATGTAATATGTAAATGAATGTAATGAAATTGCCTGACTATAATGAAATCTTTCTGTTTAAGCGCAACGAAAACCCGAATCGAATGCCCCTATTCATAGGTGTGCGCAGCCTTTTCCATTAGGAGGGGGTTGCTAACAGCTTAAAAGCTTTCAGT
This sequence comes from Topomyia yanbarensis, assembly GCF_030247195.1. NCBI lineage: Eukaryota > Metazoa > Arthropoda > Insecta > Diptera > Culicidae > Topomyia > Topomyia yanbarensis. The sequence goes on from NC_080670.1 coordinate 43,026,848, forward strand.
TCTGTTAAGTCTTCATTATCAGTTAGATTTCTTGTAGAGGTTCATTGAAAAACAGTTATTTTATTTTGTTACTGAAATTTACGTTGTTTCATTTCTTTCCTAAATCTAGAACAAATTAACATAAAACATTTCCAAGTTCCTTGAAAAAAAATTCTGGGGCCTGTAGCGCAAAATAATCCTCACGTTTTTTCAATATGATTTTTTTGATGTTCATAATATTGATAATTTAAATTGGATTAAACCAATTTGAGCAAATTAAGTGCACAAAACCCTAGGGGCAGATCACTTGTGGTGCATTTTGAAAAATCAGCGAAATTAAATAAATTTCTTTCCATCAAAATAGAAATTCAAAATGTATTTTGCGTTGCGTGCAATGTATTTTGCGTTGCGTGTAAGACGTCAAAACCCTACAAAAAACTAACCCTATATTCAACACAACGTCGAACAAAGTGGATCAGCGTAGGACGATTGTTAAACAAACTTTTGTGCGAGGAAGTGCAAAGTTTATGCAAAAATGGAAATTAAATGCATTTTTTTTTTTCTAATTTGATGCAAATTTGTTATAAATTCCTAGAGTGATCTGCCCCTAGATAAAACCTAACTTATATTAAGTATTTTTTGTGTTTCGAATTCATTTCGTAAGTAACTAGACACCCGGATGCTGGAATAAACCGTTATTAACCGTTATGTGTCCGACGCGGTACCCGGGTACCTTTTTAGGTTTCAAATAATGAAATTCCCATGTTTTTTCGATAGCTGGAAGTTGAAACTTTGTGACATCTTAGAATTTCACTAAGTCAAGCTTTTGGTTTAATAATATCGTTGATATAGTAAGGAGGGGCTCCTGAATTTTTTCACTGCGTAACAGGCCGACGTGGGGGTACCCACAAAACTGAAACGCCAATAACTAAGGTAATTTCCAACCGATTTTGATATTTTTGGGTGTTTTGGATTCAGGAACTCATCCACTTTGAGACTTGGTAGAAATGAATCGGGTTACTTAATTCGATCCCCGGGAATCCGGATTTCGGTTAAAGGAAGCCATAGTTATGAGCATATCAATTTGTGGGTACGCCCCTCCTTAAGCAAAAATAGCTATATTTCACCATTCGACACTATGCTCTCCGCACCAACTACCCTAAGGGACCATTCATAAATTACGTAACGCAAAAATGGCCCAAAATTGACTCCCCTCCCCCTATATAACAAATTGTCACAAATTTTCACATCCCCCCTCCCCTGTTACGTAACAAATTCCAAGAAAAATTTTTTTTTCTTCGATGAATACATGTTACGTAACGATCTAGTTAACACCCCCTCCCCCCTATGTCACAACTTGTCACAACTTGTCGTACCCCCTCCCCCCCTAAAAGCGTTACGTAATTTATGAATGGTCCCTAATTTGTTGTTATATTAGTTAGAAATCAGTACCCGTTTCGTGTTTTATTAAAAACATCCTGATACAAGTATTATTAAACATTTTTCAAAGATGCCTAATAATTCTAATTTTCTTTCATCCAGGGCAAAATACCACCGGTTACAGTTTAATATGCCCTACAACAAGAGGATGGTATGCCCCACAGCAATCGGTGAGTATGCCCCACAACAATGGGAGGGGCGTTTTAGCCGGTGATGAGCTGTTGAGAATGCATGAATAATTCTACACGCACACATAGTTGTAAGCCAAGCTAAAAACTAAGATAGTAACTATAATATTCTAGTAAGCTACTTGAAATAGTTCTATCAAATCCGACTGTTTCTAATTGGTTGTAATACTATTGTAAAAAGTGGGAGCTCACTTAAAAATAGCTCTTTTGAAACTTTTGTGTATATTGTTGTTTTGCGACAAACTGGCTTAGTACGTTGATTTCATGAAACGATACTGTTATCAGTCATTTTTACTTTTTAGATAATTCAGACGTCCTATGAATTAAAGATGGGCATTTTGCCCCGGTGGGGCGTATTATACCCTTTTACCAAAGGCGTTGTTTATGTTATATAAAGGCACGCACAGAGTGAAGCTAAATCTACCTATCGAACAGTCAGATGGCTACCTATCGTGCAAAATAAACAAACATTCTTCTTTCGAAGAACATGCAAAAAAAGTATTAGTGTTGAGAGAAATAATATCATGGCGAAATATTTCAATCGCCGAAACAAGTTTATTCAGTACTATTATACTTTTTTGTATTCTGTATTCAGTTTATTATACTTTTTTGTAACAATGTAAAATAAATTACATGAAATAGTATTATGAATAAAGTGCAATAAGCCACGAAACAATAGATTTTCAATTCACTCTACAGTTTAACTCGGGTGAAGTCACTCAAAGTTACAGCAAAAACTGTGGGTGCCAGGAACAAAGAAGAGGGCATCATTTTGGGCAGTGTTGCGCATTTCTCTGTACGGGACTCTATAATACCACAGACTCTACCTTTTACCCTACACGGAAGATACATTGATGACACACCACAGAAAAAGCAGAAAGCTCTTTCTTTTGGAACTGAATAAATGGATTGGCGATGGGGTGGTTTGGTGGAGAGAACCGTGCTCTCTTGCTCTTTAAATTATATGTGGCGTCAGGTGCGTGTACAGATAAATTCACCACAGCGCGCGCGTTTCAGGGTGCACCGTGGTGAATTTATCTGTGTGTTTCCTCTGGCACGCGGTAGTGCGGGTCCGGTTGACGATTTGATAAACCCTAATTTCGTTGTGTAAAGGAGATGGTGTTGGCTTATTGGATGCTGATATTATGATTTTCTGTTGATGATTTGATACGAGTTACTTCGGAAAGTTTATTTACGAGTTAATAGAGCATTTTTCAACTACCAGGGGAAACTTGGAGCAAACTGAGATAAAGTTTTACGTATCATCAATGATTAATAATGCTATAAACACAGTTAAATAACGATTCGTTAAACAGATTAATTGTATCCACATTAAGCCCGGCCGATTTTATGTACGGCTAAATGACGCATTTTACTTATTTTGTTTGCGAATATCGCGGCTACAATATTGTGAAAATTCCACTCTAATATACCTGCTTGGTTAAGATTTGAGCATATTATTATTTATGAAAACATGGGGTAAAACGCGCCTCCTAACATTTCCCCTGTAATCGCAATAATAACGCTTTGCAAAATGTTCAAAAATATGTAAAATATGCAATGTTTCAAAATCATTATGAATACAATATCAAAAATGGGCAGGGTAAAACGCACTTTTGCGGGTGTAAACTTCACCCCATCAAGGGGCACAATTCACTACAACAACGGGACAGAAAGTTCGTTGGACAAACACGTAATTTTGTTTTTTGTCGGGATTTCACAAAAATGTAGCTTTAAATCGCCGTAGGTTATGCAATTATTAGGTTTTCAAAACAATTTTTCTGTTTTAGATTAGAAAGATGGGTAAGTAATGTTAACCATATTACCGAAATGAAGTAGCATGCATTTTAAGCAGTTAATACGAATGCTGCAATTTTTACTAATTTCTGAAAGTTTTTATTAAAATAGGTTATTTCGGTATTTCTAATGTAAATAGCGTAATAACGGTACAAGTATATACGATTCTCTGCTGTTGCCAAATGAATTGTTTCACTCTCATTAAATGCTCTTTTCAGGGTTACCTTATGAGTATAAACATGTTCGAATATTTTTGGTTTTAGGTTTCGATGGTTTTAGGAAATAGCTGGTTTTAACGTTCCGGAAGTCGCGCTAGTGCACTGAGTGCACGCTGCTCTGAAAATCTAGCGAAATCGCCATAGCGTAAGCGGCTGCTTGTTCAGTCAGCCATTTACGCGACTTTCGGAGGGTTAATATAACCTATCAGATGATAGTCAAAATTTTAGCATTTGTATTACAGCCTAAAGTGCAATCTACTTCACTCCGGTTATATCTCTGACATTACCCACCCATCTTTTTTTCTTTAATTTTGATCAATTTTTGATTTTTAAGAGGTGGAAAGTGACTCAATTTTCGATTCCCCGAAAATCCAAAATGGATCTACACGCATCAACGGTTTCATCAAAACGAGTGGAAATTTATAATCTAGCCAAGTCCATACAATTAAATCCAATTTTTTCTACCACTTAGTTAAAATTGAATTATCATACAGTAAAACCGCATGAGGTTGCTACATCTATCCGTTCAAATGATCAAAGACGATGTACTTATGATCAGATAATGACGGTTCGAGCTCGTTGGGTACGAGCCAGCTTGCCAACTCATGTGTAGTACAGTCAGATCAGAGAGTTACATCTAACACTTTCTCTCTGCCAGATCGAGCAAATGTTGGGTGATTTGCTAAATTAAGTATATGCAAATTTGTGCTGCTTGAACAGTCCATCAATTCGGAGCCTCTCAAATTGATATCTGAGCTGTCTCAAATTATGTGGTGGGTATTCATTATGCGGCGAATATGCCGAACTATAGACGTATTTCCTGTTTATGTTATCAACAGTCACATTGACTGTGACAGTACAAATCTCGACAAACATGTCAAATGGTCCTAAGTGCAAATGAGAGCCTCTCTTTGTTTACTTTCTCTTTCGATTATTACGGTGTCAGCATAAAACTTTTCAATATTGTTTCAGGATATATTGAACGCTGATTTCGACTAGCATATTATGATAAGAGTTAATGAACAAACGTATAAACGGACGAGTTGTTAGTGAAAGAGAAAGTAAACAAACAGAAACTGTCATTTTAACTTAGGACCATTTGATATGTTTGGCTAGACATATCACGAGTTTGAAGTCGGATAAAATTTCGACATGGGATCTGGAACCCAGTGAATCAATTCTTGGCTGAGATACTTCAACCCGCCGGATTTCCCAAGGCCTCTAGGTTGGTTTAGTCAGGAGAAAGATAAAGGACTGTTATCAATTTCCTAGAGGACCACAGCCACATCTGTTGTTAGTCCCCTCTTACGACATGGGAACAGAAACCAGTGGGTTAATTCTCCGCTGAAATACTTCGAGATTTCAGCCCGCCGGATACCACACGGCCACGGGAGCAACAAACATTATGCACGGGATGTACTAATCACGACAAGTGTTTACTGGGGATACTTAATCTCTATCTAAATTAGTTTAGAAAATAAATGTTATAGCACCTCACTTTCTTCGGCACTGGGCTAAATATCTGCATAATTAATTGCATACTTTCAAAAAACGTAAATAAGGGAGAGTCTATCTGATACAAGCGAAGAAAAAAAGTTCCACCAACGTAACCTCATTGTAAAAGATTGAGTACATTAAATGCACTTATACATTTTCTATATCTGTTCAAATGTTCACTTTTGTCGTTCTTTTTAGCTTGATTGCTTTGCATCCACGGCATTCTACACAATATTGTCCACAACTACGAACATCCGAGCATTTCCAACGGTTGATATTTTCTACTTCCCTGCAATGCAATGATTGGTAAGCTCCGAGTCGAGTTTAGCGCCCATCAGCAGAGGACATAGAAATAATCGCTGCGGGCGGGACAATCCGAACGTACCCACATAGTTCGTTTCGTACGCTGATCGGGAATTAAGAAGGCTAGGATATTGCATCAGGCGTGGAAACTGCTCGGTGCATCAACGCAACCCATGACGACAACGCCGCTCTCTGTCGCAGCCTGGTAACACTACTGATAGTTTCGATCTAAATTGAATTTAATTTTCCAATTTTCCAGAGTGGATTTCTTTCTCCATCACCATCATTGTGAAGCACCGAAGCATTGCTTTGCAGCTGGTAGGTAATATTGAATTTGTCCTAGCCGGAGGGAAGAAAACGGCACTTCTACACACTCAATTTGCTCGCATTGCTTTTATCCATGCTGATTGAACAGAATGCGGAACAACAACGATTTTCTCAATCGCATTATGAACACGGCCAGTTGCAACTGTACGTACAGTCTAATTTCCGTTCCGTTTATGGCTATTTGAGATTTTCGAGACTTGGATACATATTCCCAATACGTATTTATTTATACCTTGCCCACCGGAAATTAAACCAAGACTAGTCGGTTTTCAAGATTTTTTTCTTTTTATTACTGGCAGAAAAATGACTATATTTTTAACGGTATGGAATTATTCACCAGTCCGACCAGTAGTTTTGATTGGTTTTAATATGCAGATATCGATAGTTATCCGGGAATATACTTACACAATAAATGTATTAGTTAGAAAAATGGGGAACTCGGATATATTTCAGTATTATGTATTTTGAAGTATAAAAAAAAATTCAGAGTATTTTTTCTCACAACAAGAAGTTTGTCGCTGTGATAATATGTATTTGTTAGAGATCTAAATACTTAAAGCAAAGGAATTAAAACGAATCCTTTAGTTTTGTGATGTACTTTCGCTACCCCGTCCATACCCGTTCTGTTTTGCACCGTGAATGTATTCAAAGCTCAGATAGAACCCAGGTGGCGTACATGAACCGAACTGATATTTACGCTATCCTGCAAGAAATTATTTCCGCTCTATCCGAGCAATGTGTAAAGGGCTCGCCATAAATCATACAAGACACTAAAGCCAATATTTTTCCTGCCGTCTAGTCCGCCGAAAAATTCATCCACTGCCTTGCATTCCGATAAGAGGCACGTTCTCGAATAGTGTCGTATCCTTGCAGGTTCTGATCCAGCTGATTTTCGCTGGCCGTGTGATATAGCTAAATAATGAGTAGACCGGCGGTAGGATTGTCCTGCAGGATGAGCGCGCGAAGTGGAAGTTAGCCGGCAACGATGTTCCACCCGAATGAAAATGACAAAGGACTAAGTTATGCTGGAGTCACACAGTCACTGTTAGTCAGGTTCGGTCGAAATCTTTGCTTGGAAAAAGGTATGAGCAATTTGGGGCCGTTCACATATCACGTGAACGGAAAAACCGTAATTTTCGACACCCTGCTCTTTCTCCGAGGTCAAGCTTAGTAAATTCTTAACAGGGCCGGCGGATAATAAGGGTAGTGTAGGTAGTATTTTTTTATTTCGATTATAGAGGTTTTAACCTTAAGGTCATTCACCTCATCGGGTTAGAAAAATCTCTTATGAAAAATTTATAACCCTATGTGTGGGGTCGGGACTCGAACCCAGGTGCGCTGCGTACAAGGCAATCGATTTACCAATTTACGCTACGCTCACCCAGTGTAGGTAGTACTACCCACTCGAAAACAATCGAATGGGTAATTACCCACTCGAAACAATTTTAAATCTGCCACACATGTGTCTCGGGCACACATTACACGTGTTTGAAATCCTCGATGTAAGGCAAGTGTGTATTGCGAAAATACGACAAATCTCTAGTAATAAACCCCTCATCGTAAGCTTACCATACTACACACTCGGAACAAAAGTGTGCCGCCCGCCCTGATTCGTGTACTCACCCTCTCCGCGATGTCACCGGGAACATTTATTTGTAAAGGTTACTTAGAAAAGACATAAAAAACCATTTCTTTTCGAGAAAAAAGTAGGAAGTAAATATTTCGTGCTCCACCCGTCAGTAACTGACACCATCTTGCTACCAGTTAGACGATTCAAAATAACACCAAATTGGCGCCAGCTATAAACTAAATTCAAACCGTTTACTCGACATGTGTGAATACCTAAAGCAACTGGCTGGTACCGAGTGATGTCTCGGTTTGCCATGCATAGAAGTTCTGGGTCGCTGGCGAGTAGTGGGAAACGAACTGTCTATTGGAATGAGAGCCAAATGCCTGCGAGTATGCAACATTTTTCACAAAAGGAAAAATGTTTAAACCAATTTGTGCATAAGGGCACAAGGCCAAACATAGGAAAGTTGAATTTGAATGTTTCGAGTTCCACTCGTCAGTAACTCACACAACTTACTACCAGCTAGACAATATATCCAAACTAACACCAAATTGGCGCCAGTTAGACACTGAATCCAAACAGTTCATACAACTTGCGCGAACGCCTGGTACTCGTTTGATTTGACAAGCTACCACCACTACAACCGAAGGTGCTACAATGATGCCGCGACAATACAGGGTGTTTTAATTCACCCAGTTGCTCGCAATTCCGCCTAATCGAAAAGTATTGGAAAATTATCAAGCGGAAGAATGAAAACTGGAAAGGAAACTCAGGATAAATAGCTCAATGATGGAGCAAAATGCAGTTGAGGTTCATAGATCAGTGTCAGTTTTTCGAAGTGAGTATGCGAACAGGCCCGTGCGCAGAAAATTCTCAAGGGGAAGGTTTTGATTTTTTAAGTTTATTTTAAATGAAAAGTACAGAAACTCTTAAACTTAGAATATTTATTCCGAGGCCTGGAGGACAAGTCATGTGAACCAATCGACTCAGCTCAACAAATTGGGTAAATGTTTGTTATCGAGAAGGAGCCATCAACAGACACCGCTGCCCGCTGGCTCGTGATGTATTCGGATTGGTTTGTAGTAGTTAAGCCTTCCGAATAAACCTAAACCTCTTGTATCTCGTCAGGTACTACTTTAGTACGGATTATGCTCTTGCTCTCTTTGTTTATCCCTCATGCTTTTATCCATAATTGCTATCCAACCTTCGCGATATATCTGATCTGATCCGGTCTGCTGCAAATATCGCCATCTGTTGAGACACGAACCGATCCAGAGCTGTCGACCATACATTACATCTCTTTACAAACACCTCCACCGTGTTTCTTATTGTTCTTAGCGCCACTCTTTCCTATATATCCGCTTGCTAGTGCTGAGAGTTCCCTGGCGGCGGTATTTCATCCGATACCGATGCCCATTTTCACGATTCATTTAGCTGCCACTCCGACGGACAACCTAGGATGCAAAATGCCTACCTTTTCTACGGCTGTAAACTTCCCGAGCAGAGTCTGACAACAAATTGAAAACTAAACTTGATGTTGTGATGTTCGACAAATGATTACTCAGGTTGTTGTCGTTTTGGTCGTTTTAACGGTTAAAAGATCAAAATGGAGAGCAGCAAAATTATCCTATGACATCAAACAGAAAACTAATTCTGCTATCAGTGAGAGTAAATTGAAAGGTCATTGAGATGTTGAATTTTGTTTTAATAACAAAGAATGTATTCACTTTGATGTTTCACCAAAGAAATATAAACATAGAAAATTGTTGATGTTTCACCAAAGAAATATAAACATAAAAACTAGGATAGCAAAACGAGATCAAAATTTGACGTGATATTTAAAAAATCTAAAACTGATAGCAAAATAAGATTTCAATTTGATGCTATTATCAAAATATGATTTCGACTTGTTGTAATTTTGATGTTCGACTTTGCTCGGGGTTTCTGCCTACATTCTCCTTTCTCATACGACGCTGCTGCCGTTTGCTAGTACAGGACGTCCAGCGCTATACGGCAGCCTGTAAGCAAAGCAGTAACATGACAAAATATTACTAGCCCCAGTTCTGCCATCAGACGCGAGCGGTACAGCTTCTCTTTCCTTATTTTACACTTTTTAATATTTTTAATCACAAAAGACGACCCTGAATCCGGTTCATTTACGCCACGACCGGCATCATCGCTTTCGTGTGCGGGCCTCTCCCTTTGACTATGCAGAGTAAAGTGTACAAAGCGAGAGAATAAACTTTACTACGCCACACTCTCACAGTCGGAGTACAGCAGCAAAACAAAAAAATGTATTTTACTGCTGTACGGAAAAGTGTACTCGGTTTTGCTACCGCTCTGGCAAGAGCAGTAATGATGCATCGCTGTAGCGGGCTGTACGGCTTGTGCAAATGTAAATGTACCGGAAAAATGTAGTTTACCGATACCGTTCGCATCCCTGCTCACAACTGTTGCTAATATCGAAGCTTGTCGAAACGTAAACTGATCATTCATAAAAGCCGTCCAACTTGACATACATCCCTTTCCAGTCATGCTCGCAAGGTTTAGTCCTTGGTTTCTTCATCGACTTGTTTCTAGAGTAACTGAACTCAAATATCATTTTATGTGTCAAAACGGTTTGCAGTATATTTTTTTTCCTGAACAGGAAGTTAATGTATTTTTTAAAGTAATTCAAACCCCTCATGTGCGGGGTTGGAACCCCCAAAACCCTCTCCTTGCGCACGGGCCTGTACAGGATTAATTTTCTCGTCTTCCATCTTGCACAACTTTTTTAAAATGACAGGTATGAATGCGAAACTTACACCACTAAATAACGCGTGTTTTCCGTGACAAATCGCTGTCACAACATTCTAAATCCAATCAGTGGATGCGCTGCTACAGAAATAATAATGTGTCCGACTGCTAAGTGAAGCAGACTTTATTAATTTTTGAGTAAAAACGCAAGCTATAATATTTTTATACTCATGAGCAAATGGAAGGAAATGACCAATTAAAATGACATTAAAATGACGATTGAAAATATTCTTTCACTCCTTATCAACTTAATCTGAAAAATGTAACGTAAAATGTATGTAATAGTGTGGCCTTTTCGTAACTCCTTCCCTGAATTGCCTACGTGTTATATGTACGGCCCTTTCGGTCGGATGCCTGTGGGATGTGATAAAGAAATATAACCAATGGTTGAGGTAATTATGCATAATTTTTAACATATTTCATCGTGCCTTCTCGGTTCTGGCTTTTGCTCATTTTGCCGAGGGAAGGGAGGGGGGCACTGCGATAGATTTTGTCAAGAGTCGGACTCGACAGATTTCTGTGTCGATGACAAATGGTTATGTGGACCTATAGGTTGAACCGCTGTTGTAGAATACAGAATAGCGGGAAATCGTATGTTTCCATTCCCATTTAATAGGAATTTAGAGCTAAGGCTGTTGAAGAGCAAAGCTTTGGCACTACAATCACTTGATGGGATTTTCGGCTATTGTTTCAACAGACTTCTCAGCTGATTCTTAAGTGTACGGGGTATTGGCTAGTGCTACGATTCTACAGACACTGAGGATCTGATCGGTTCTCGAACGTGTGATGACATCTTTATGAGAACAGCGCCACACCCCACCATGGGAGAAATTTATGAGCATGAGCATGAGTATGATGACAGTACAATTCGTAGGTGCTACTATTATTAAACAGTTAACAGCAAGCTTCCGTGCTGATCGGTCGATTTATCCCGGACGCGTTAAACCGAAAGTTTGCTCACGAACTATACCACTCGTTTATTTGCCAATTTTTCATCGGTGCTCTAAAGCATTGCGCTTTCGTCGCGACAGTGCCTTTCCGCCATGCGCGAAAACACGTTTCGCGTAGACTATTCGCAGTTTCCGAAACACCTTTCCCACGATGTAATCTTAAAACTCGTCGGGAAAGAACTCGGTCTCACACGAGATAATGTGTTACAAATTCAGCCAAGCAGAAGGCTGGGTTGTACCTTCGTGAAGGTCAACAACCTTGCCCTGGCAGAAAAGATCGTCGAAGAACACGATAGTAAACACGAGTTTACAATCGACGGCAAAGCACACAAGCTGCGGATTATGATGAAGGACGGGGCGGTGGAGGTGCAGATCTTTGACCTACATCACCAACGAACAAATATCGGCTTTCCTAGCCGAATACGGTGAAGTACTCAACGTTCGTGACCTCCTGTGGGACAATCGCTATGGCCCTTTCGAAGGTGTGAAGACCGGCGTTCGTGTCGCTCGGATGGTGGTGAAGAAGAATATTCCTTCTCTCGTCACGATCCAGGGAGAAGACACCGCAGTCGGATACAAGGGGCAGCGGCAAACTTGCCTACACTGTCGAGAATTTGCACACATCGGCATTCCATGTGTGCAAAATAAAAAACTGCTTGTACAGAAACTTTCAGCCGACCAGTCATACGCAAACGTGGCAAAAATGCCTGTACAGCAGAAAGGACCGGTAAAACCGAACAAAAACCTACCCAAGTCGGGCGAACCACTACAATCATCGGGACCAAAACCCCCGACACGAGAGCCGTTGACAGCCAGTCAAACAAAACCTCGAGAAGCCATCGAGACACGATCTGCAGCCGCACAGCAGAAAAACACCATGCCTCCCCCTGCGGCGCCAACCACCACCAATCAGAAACCCACAGCAACTCAAGCGACCATCCAACCTCTCTCGGCCCTAGGCACAATCGTAAACGTCGTCACACAGCGCAAAAGCGATGGCAACGAGACAGACAGCTCTCAAGCTTCGTCTAGCAACCGACGCTCACGCAGACTACCGCCGGGGAAGAAAATGCGACACGGCGAAGACGATTTCACCACCATCGAACACGGACGCGTCCAGATCTCCGACGAAGAAATGTAAGCAATGAACTTCGTCAGTTGTAACATCGGAACCATCAACATCAACACAATCACCAACACTACCAAACTCAACGCCCTACGCACATTTGTTCGCTCGATGGACCTCGACATCGTGTTCCTACAGGAGGTTGAAAACGAACAACTCACCATACCCGGCTACAGCGTCGTCTGCAACGTTGACCATGCGAGGAGAGGAACGGCAATTGCGCTCAAAGAACACATTAAATTCTCACACGTAGAGAAGAGCCTGAACGGAAGATTGCTTACTTTACGCACAAATAACATCACACTGTGCAATTTGTATGCCCCGTCGGGATCTGCCCAACGAGCCGAACGAGAGCGCTTCTTCAACACAACGATCGCCTACTACCTTCGCCACCGAACCGCACACACCATCCTGGGAGGCGATTTGAACAGCGTGCTGCGAGCGTGCGACGCGACGGGAAATAATTCCAGCCCCGCTCTACAAGCGACCGTCCAACAGCTACATCTACAAGACGTGTGGCAGCAACTCCGACCCCGAGAGATCGAATACACTTACATTACACACAACTCTTCCTCCAGACTCGATCGCATATACGTCAGCGCAGGGCTTAGAAATCAGCTGAGAACAACAGCCGCCCATGTCTGCTGTTTCTCAGACCACAAAGCAGTCACAGTGAGAATATGCCTTCCTCTCCCCGACCGAGCACATGGTCGCGGGTTTTGGTCTCTCCGTCCCCATCTCTTGAGCACCGCAAATATCGACGAGTTCCAAATTCAATGGCAATATTGGACTCGACAGCGCCGTAACTTTCCGTCGTGGATGGATTGGTGGCTGTCGTGTGCCAAACCTAAAATAAAGTCATTTTTTCGATGGAAATCAAAAATCGCATTCAACATTTTCCATTGCGAGCAACAACGTATTTACGGGTTACTACGGCAGGCATACGACAGCTACCAAAACAATCCTGCAATGCTTCCCACCATCAACAGACTAAAAGCTGAAATGCTTTCACATCAGCGCCACTTCTCAGAGATGTTCGTGAGAATCAACGAAACACGTGTGGCGGGAGAACCTATCTCAACCTACCAGCTGGGGGAGCGAGAAAAACGAAGAACAATCATCAAACACCTACGGAATGAGAGAGACGAAATCATCGACAATTCAACTGCCATCCAGAACCACATGGTTCAATATTTTACTGACCTATACGCACGAGTCGATGTGGAAGAACCACAAAGCGACAGTCCCTTCCAATGCGAACGAGTCATCCCAGAGACCGATGTCGACAATGAAGCCACCATGAATGAAATCACGACTGTTGAAATACTAACTGCCATCCGCACCAGTGCCTCCAGAAAATCGCCAGGGCCTGATGGATTGCAGAAAGAATTCTACCTACGAACTTTTGACGTCATCCACCGTGAATTAAACTTGATATTGAATGAGGCTATCAGATCAAACATTCCAGCCCAGTTCGTCGATGGGGTAATCGTACTGGCGAAAAAACGAGGGGCAGGCGACACCGCTCGTGCGTACAGGCCAATAAGTCTGATAAATTACGACTATAAAATTCTCTCTCGGATCCTCAAACAGCGTCTTGAAAACGTTCTTCGTTCCCACAGCGTGCTGACCGACGTGCAAAAGTGTTCAAACCCAAACAGGAATATTTTTCAAGCCACCCTGGCCTTGAAAGATAAAATCGCTCAACTAGAAGCCAACAAGCGAGGAGGAAAATTGGTTTCATTCGACCTCGACCACGCGTTTGACCGAGTCAACCACAACTTTTTGTTTCACACCATGCGATCGCTGGGTTTCAACGCGGCTCTGGTAGAGCTACTTTCCCGCATAGCAGCAGCATCATCATCGAGGCTGCTAATCAATGGACACCTGTCGGCACCCTTCCCCATCCAGCGATCAGTTCGGCAGGGTGATCCTCTGGCCAGCCATCTCTTTGGAATCTACCTGGAACCGCTTCTACGATGCCTAAAACAGGTGTGTGGAACGGATCTAATGGTTGCATATGCAGACGACATCAGCGCCATCGTCAGTACCGCAAACCAGCTGAACGAAATGCGGGCTTTGTTCAAGCGATTCGAACGAGTCGCAGGCGCCCGCTTGAACGAATCAAAAACGACAGCAATTGATGTGGGGTTCACGGTAAATCAAATATCAGTACCGTGGCTCAGGACCGAAAACAGTATAAAAATCTTGGGTATAATTTTTACCAACTCGGTCAGGGAAATGACATCGCTAAACTGGGACATCCTCACGAAGAATTTTGCTCGCCAAGTATGGATACACTCGCTGCGCATGCTGACCCTACACCAAAAAGTCACACTACTAAATACCTTCATTTCATCGAAGATGTGGTACATGGCAGCAAATTTACAACCGACAACAGCTCAAGTGGCTAAACTTACAGCTACCATGCGGTCCTACCTCTTCCGTGGCGCATGTGCGACGGTACCTATGCAGCAACTAGCACGCAGCAAAGATCACGGCGGTTTAAAACTACAACTGCCTGCGATAAAATGTAAAGCGCTGCTGATAAACCGCCACTTACAAGAGATTGAATCCCTCCCCTATTACTCTTCCTTCCTTTACCAAGCAAATCCACCGCGAGCAATTTCTCTTCCCTGCCTAAAAACTATCCTAGCAAACATCCCAACACTTTCTATTCAAATTCGCCAAAGCCCAACCACCGATCTAATTACCCGCTTCTTCATTGAGCGCACCGACAGAGCCAAAATGGAAATTTCCAACCCGGGAGCAGACTGGAGACGCATATGGAAGAATATATCCTCCCGTGCGCTTCTTCCCGAGCAACGCAGTATATTGTTCATGTGGGTAAACCAAAAAGTCCCACACAGACGACTACTACACACTATGAGAAGAACAGACGGTGAGAACTGCCTGTACTGTATAGAACCAGTGGAAACCAAACAGCACAAATTTTTCGAGTGCGACAGAGTACATGAGGCTTACACACTACTACGTTGCGTTGCGTTGCGTTGCGTTGCGTTGCGTTGCGTTGTGACGATGATTTTGGCGGATTGCACACTGACTTCATCATGTTTGACTGCTGATTATCTAATAAGAGTTGCTTAGGAAGTGGTAAGTAGGAATTCATACCAATCCGACCCATATTAAAACCTCAACAGCATGATAGCCATCATTGCCGGCCGCCCCCATCTCCATCGTTCACGGGGAAGGATAAAGGATAAGGTAGACAGGAAGTGTTGATGCTCCACCTACTTAACGGAAGGACGACGATTCATCAGACTCTTCCATAGGTGTCGCGGAGTTGGTGGTTTGGAAGGGTATCAGGTCTAGGATTCGCTCCAAGCAAACGATGCGACCTGTAAAGCATATTTTATTAGGTAGTTGTTTAGTTAGTCTTCGAGTGCACGATCACTCGAAAAAGAGATGATCTTGTTTAGTTTTTGGTTATTTTTAAACTCTGGGCAGCCGGCTACCGAGAGTATACTATGTTCCCTAAACAAAAACAATTTGAACTCCACACAGCCGATCGTGGGAGTATTGCCTGGAAAAGCTAATCTTATCTGCGTAATGAGATGTTATAAATCAAGGAAAGTATTTCTTATTTTCCATATCGGATTGTTTGTGGAATACAAGTATACGAGCGATAATACCGAACACTGAAGGGAAATATAAAGGATTGTTAATCTGATGCACGGGCTTGTTAGCAATAACGGAGCTTTAAATTAGGTTCATAAAAACAGACGCGGCGAATTTTCAATACGTATTGAGCCGTGTTCATAGATACTAGTCAGATTAGTCGTATTGGGGCTAATTTCCGATCAACTATTCATTTTTACGGCAATGTTTTCTCGACTAGATCTGTTCGCACCCTCTCATTCTGTTCGCACCCTCTCATTCTGCGGTCTAAGGACCAAATGTCATCAATAGACTTAGAATCGCGTGGAGGCATGAGATAGGAAACTTGTAAGAATTTTGCTATCCCACCGTTTGACTACCAGAATGGATGGGAGAACAGTAATACTAGCAAATACCGACTACCATAAGAGCGGTGCAAATTTGAACGAGTGACGTAGAGTACTGCACTGAAAAAAGGACCAGGAGTGCGATTTTACGAAGTTTTAGCTTCCGATGGCCCTACATTTTCTGACAAAGTGAAGTTCTTGAATGTTGAGATTTTTATTACTGTTTAGAAAAGCAAAAGTATCATAAAGCTAGTGTCAGGCCTTCATGAGACCTCAAGAAGTCACTTTTGGAGGTATTCGTAAATGTAGATTTGTCGGTAGACGGTTCCAAATATAATAGAAAAATACCTAATTTAACACAACTACAGATCACTTGCAACATAAAAAGCTTTTTGTGAAATTCGACAGCTCCATCTTAGGCCAATTCAATAAATTTCCTGCATGAAAGTTTCCATTTTTTAAAAACGGTTTTTAAGCCAAAGCTTTGGAAGTTAAACCTTGGCGTGGAAGTGCCGGTATATTAATATATTCTGTTACTTAGTGTAGAATTAGATTTCGTCATTTACGGCTAATATACAACCGCCAGAAGAAACTTAAAACGTTGGTACACAATCAAGAAAGGCGAATCAGAAAAGGTATATGTCAGTGATTCACTAAATACAGACTGGAAAGAGGGTAATATGGAAAACCTTAAGGTCCGCCCAGATTAAGTCTTCGGTACGGAACAAAACCTCGGCCTAGGAACTCCTAGCATGTTGTTAGTCGCCTCTTACGACATGGGAGCAGTTCCCAGAGGTTCTATTCTTGGTTGAAATAGTGCAAAAAGATTTCAGCCCGCCGGACACCACACGGCTTACATGAGGCTTACACACTACTACGAGAAAAAGTGCTGGTGGTGACCGGCGGACGGCGTTTACAAAACGACGAATTGATGAGACCTTCATTAAAACAATTTACAGCGACAACAAGAACAAAAGTCCTCAAACTTTTGTTTTGCTACATCTCCTTCATTCAGAACAACCATGACGTTAGGGTGAATGCAAGTAATTTGGACTTCGAGTTTCAAATTCTCAATTAACACCAAAACAATTTATTTTGTGATAACATTTTAACTATAATAAAACCGACAAATAAACATATTTTACAAAAAAAAAAAAAAATTGATGACAATTACGTATTGGCTTCTTCCTCCGCGAATGGTTGATTCTAATGTTATATTCATTCGCGCGCTATTGCGCTATCTAAGGCACATTTATGAAAAGACTAACTTTGTATGTCGGATATACAAATGATCATGTGCGCGTTTTTTCGCTAATTACTAGAACAAGATCGAAAACAATAAGAACGAAAAAAACTAACTTGTCACCTTTAATCCGGTTTATCATCTTGCTCACCCAGGTAACCAACAAGCAGTAGTGTATGCAGCAAAGTAGCATAAAATTTGCATTCCAGATGCTTCTTGTAGTATATTAGCATTCGTTATGCATAACTGTTGTAGTTCAGCATTCGAAAAACTGTTCAAAAGCTTCTTGCCAGTAAGCATTTGGAATGTACAACAGCAGTAAAAAAGCATTTTCATGGTACAGCAGCATATTTTGCCAAAAGCGAAGGCATTCAGCATGCTTATTGGTTAATTGGCTGCTATAGCGGGGCAAGTAATCAAATTTACCCGTGCGCCGCTTTATCTATTTGCAAAAGCAACAATTAATTCCTTTTACCTAGTATGTGAAACATGAACAATGAGTGATAATGCAAAGCAAGTGTATACCCTATGGTGGACAAACTGTGTTGCTGTTGACTTCTTGAAATGTCCGGTAAGAGCATCGATTCGTGAAAAGGAGCAAATGTTGAAGGTGAACATGAAGCTCAACGTAGCAGAAGTTAATGCTGTGCAATTCCACCATCTACGTCATGCGGTAATGATTATGTTCAAGAATATTAGTCAAGCAGACCCATTTGCTTCGCAGAACAAATTGAAACACGTCGTTGAATATAACTACATTTTATACAACATTCCAATATATAACGATAATGACAGTATTGAAATAAAACTACATGACTTGGCACCACGTAATAGTCCCGCTGCTATCAAACAACTCATGCTACAATAGGGAGCGGTGGATAGAGTTAAGGATGATACTTGAAGGGATTTTTCCCACGACTTCGCAACGACGTTCGTGTGGTGAGAATGCTTCCAACAAAACCTATTCCCTCCTACTTGACACTCTCAGGCAGATCACCTCAACGTGTTATATATTCTCAACGAACACTGGTCACGTACCCAGGACAGATTTCTATGTGCCAATACTGTGATCAGCCGCTACACAACGGAAAACCTTGCGCAGAGGTTGCTAAGGAAATTACACTTGTTACGATCAAAGCCGGTATACAACCGTCATATGCTAAACCACAACCGGATGTTAAATCAAAGACTGCGGACCAGACAGTAACAAACACCAGCTCAATTACGATCGGGCCCAGTAGCACTAAACTAGGGTGACCATATCAGATGAGTAAAAAACCAGGACAATCGAAAGGGGACCCCAGCTTCACGTTAATGCAAAATAAATTTGACGATACTTGTTGCTCGAACATAGCTGGTAGTTTTTTCCAGGTTTTCGGTAGTACAAAAAAGTTTGCGTTCAGTTACTGTAGACAGTTGCAACCAACCGGGTCTTTTATCGTGAAACTTAGCTCATCAAACACTACTTCAGATTTATACGCATGCAGCTCTTTTTATGCCAATCGACGAAAACCGGATGCAGATGTTAAAGAAATTTTCAAATGTGCGAATCAGATGAAATATTTTGAGATCATCCGTGAAGGACAGTCGTGAAGTCATCAGCACTAAAAGTACATCATTGAAGTAGAGCAGAAACGTCAACGGTATCAGTTGCCATCCATGAGGTATTCGTTGACATTGAAGTAAATGTGGGTACCTGGAAATCTCTCTCGTGAAGTACGATCGAAACAATTAGAAAATTACTATTGATTAAAAATATCTGCATTTTAGCGATTGTTATATATTTTGATTCGATTTATCAAAAGCGGCAGATTGGTTGTTGGTTTATCACGATATTTCATACTCTTTATTATGTACGATATTATAGGATAATTGAAACAGAAGGTAAGTTGCTGTCAAAAGTCCAGATGTGAAACCATATTGGTCATCACCAAAATATTGCAGTTAGTAAGCCTTACGAGGTTCCATAATGACCAGCTTGAAAAACTTCGAGACAGCTCTCAATGAAGTTTTTCGATGGTTGTTGACGTCCCTTTTAATGGAATGGAAACATGTTCGCGGATTTCTAGCAATCCACCTGGAAATACATATGCCACTGGCGATAGATACTAGCACCTACTGTGAGACTTTTGTGTAGGAAATTCACCGGGTCCAGAATTGAAAGACGATTTAAACTAAGAAGAAGCTCAGCTATTTATCGTTAGTGTACAGATTTTTTTCCGCGGGTTCAGAACCGAGTCGATTTGTTTTCGTTGCGATTAGAATCAAGCGAAGAATTATTTTTTCTTTGGAACAGAAAAACCAGGACAAATCAAGCATTTCCATCGAAGTCCCAGGACACCAGGACAGTCTATTAAAACCAGGACATGTCATGGGAAAGAAGGACGTCTGGTCACCCTAACTAAACCAACTGCCATTACCAACAGCGAAGTAACAACGATTACACCAAATACTTCCAAAACAACAACCAACCCCACCAATAAAGAATCAACTACCGATGAAGAAGGATTTACAACAGGTACCCGTAAGTACAAGAAACAAACAAGAACATCCGACCGTGAGCATCACGAATGCAGTGCCGATGACGACATGGACGTGAACGAAAATGCGAGAGAAGACGGACGGAATGAACCCCAAAGTGCGGTGGACAACGCACCTAATGTTCCACCACCAAGGAAGAGGATCTCAACACGCAGCATCAAGCTGCGTCAACAAGACCTGATAGACACATGAAAGATAATGTTATTTTTTACATACTGTAAAAATCATAAAAGACCCACGGCTCAGTTATGCTAACGCATTGAGCCGTATCAAATAAACAATAATATAGTGCATCTATATTTAGAACAATTCATAATTAATTGATCAGTTAATGGACTAAAAGTAAACTAATGAATATTACAATAAAACAGTTGTTCTTCGTGCTGATAAGACATGCGAAAATTGATAACTGGTTTTGATTTGTTCTTGCTAATTGTCAATTCTCAACCCTTATACATAATTCAAAAGACATCATTCACTCAGACAAGACCATGCGCATTCCCCACGCGCATTAAATACCCAGTGAATTAGTTTCCTAGTTGGTCAAATAAACATTAAACAAACAAAGACATTAGTTTTCCCAGTCTAAAAAAATGACAGCTCGATTGGCATCAACCGCGGATACGTGTTCCGTTACAATGCCATCAAACCAAAGAACACCCAAAATTACATTCGACCAAATATGTGCAATTATATGAATATAACAAAATGAAGACCACTTAATTATTTGCACTAGAATAAGATCGGGAAAAAAATTAGTTGCACAACCGAGGTGATTCATTTTCAAAAACAGCACCGTTGATGAACCACTCTATAAAAATAGGTGATAAGAGACACGAACGAAAATAGTTGACCACCGCAAATTCTTCTTTAGCTTCGATGAGTCGCTAAAGTCCTTCATACTTAGTTCTTAGTACATAAATCGATATATCTCAACTTTCTCATGTAACCATTTTTATGTCCATCTCTTAGTGCTTCAGAAAGACCTATAATTGATTTTCTACAAAAATATAAACACCTCGTGGTTTGAAACTAGCAGACTAGGTTAACAATAATTTTAGCAACATGGATTCGTTTTGGCAGTTAACCCAGCAAAAGGATAGGAGTCAAGGAATTCAATGGAAGGTGTAGCCCATAGGGGCAGATCACTCTAGGAATGTATAACAAATTTGCATCAAATTAGAAAAAATGCATTTAATATCCATTTTTTCATCAACTTTGCACTCCCTCGCACAAAAGTTTGTTTAACAATCGTCCTACGCTGATCCACTTTGTTCGACGTTGTGTTGAATATAGGGCTAGTTTTTTGTAGGGTTTTGACGTCTTACACGCAACGCAAAATACATTGCACGCAACGCAAAATACATTTTGAATTTCAATTTTGATGGAAAGAAATGTATTTAATTTCGCTGATTTTTCAAAATGCATCACAAGTGATCTAGCCCCTAATTCAATATTATAAAATAATTGTTATTTTCCATTATTCCTACAAAAAATGGAATAAAAACTACAAGGGTCAGCCCTATGGGGTTGCACGAACTGTAGACGTAGGACTATACTACTTAATGTAAAATATTTATTTTCTTAGTACTTAGTTTGTGGGAAAAAACACCCGGACCGGTGAAGAAAAATCAAATTTTAGACAATATAATCACATCTCATGTATAGACCAAGCTTTCTAGTTGCTCTCAAACAGATCCTAAAAGTTCAAACACCCATGGATAACCCCAAGTTTGTAGATGTGTTTCGATGCCACAGGATTGTAAAATGGTTAATATTACGTCATGAAAATTTAATTCTTCCGTGACAATTTTTTTGCCTGCAAAATGCCCTGTGTGTAGCCAAACTCAATGCTGATATCCCAGCAAGCTCATGATTTGCTGGAATATCAGCATTGATCGGCAAATGCTTTCCAACGCTGCGCATTGCATACATATAGGACATTTTGCAGGTCACCAGAAGCTGTTCACATGTTCATTTTACCCACTCGCTATAAACATGTGTCATTTCTGGACATGTTTAGAAATCAAGAATCATGTTTGAAAAAATGTGTTTATGACGAAGTATTTTTACCAGATATGTACAAAACATAACAAGAAACATATAAGGTGATCGTAATATCTCATTCTATTATTAGTTAGAAAATAATGACTTTGCTCAACGTGTTCATTTTACCGCCAGTTCCCCTACCTACCAACACATTCGCCCCAAACATTGATCCCAAGCGCCACCAAACCACCACGACACTATTAGCGCATTTCACCAAAATTCCACGCGGCCTTTCCCGAAACGCCGCGCTTAGCCCATCTGTCATAATATCGTGATTTTGCATAGCGAAGGGCTGAATGATAACACATTTTGTTCCAAAAACAGCCCTGCGTTATGCAACACTTTGTCCAGGTTGATTATACCAGTTGCAAGTGGTGCCAAATTCACCAAGTTCCGTAAAATTCCCTTTAAATTACAGAATTGATAAAATTGCTTAAATGAGCTAAACTAATTAATCAAATCCTGTTTTAAAAACTGTCCTTGCGTTTAAACCAAAATGGGAAGCTTATTACTACCACTACATTACTTAATTTCAAGCGCAAATAGCAAATACATGTGCTTGTTAAACCAAAAATTTACTGGCAACATTACAGCGGCATTTAGGAAGCAGTTGGAGCGGTTGCCTATTGGACGGCACAGGGTAGCGTACCTCCACAGCCACGGACTTCTAACTCAGCTACACTGGCTGTGAAAACACACAGCACAGTGATCTGCTTCGCCCGCCGTTCAACAAGCAACTGAGCTGGCTCGGCGAAATCGGTCCGTTTAAATAGTCGATGATGACGTCATCCATAGAAGCGTAGCGCGCTAGGTACACAAATCTGTCGTGCTGGACTAGGGAAGCGCTATTTTCTGTGTGTAAATGCGCGATATTTTGACTAGGTTGTTCATTATTTAAATTTTTAATGCCATGAAATCAAAAATCTTTGGGTTTATCTATTGGAATCTATTCTTAGAAGTATTTCGGGGCGATATGCGCAAAAAATTTTAAAATTTATCGTGAGATGGCTGAATTATATGTTTTTAAAATTGGACCACTTTTCGTTACATACCATTTTTGTAGAATTTGCAACGTGCACCCCTATATCGAAAACAAAGACGTAGTCCTACGTCAAAAGTCTATGCATCTTTAACATCAGCTGCATCGGAAAAACCCAAAATCAGATCATATGGTTTAATGACCCATTTTTTATATTCCTGTTTTTTGCCAAAATGTTCAGGGGCAAAAAATTGTATGAGATATTTTAGCAAACTGAATTTTAACAGTTAATAAATTACAGAGAAAGTGTCCATAATTTGATACAAGTCCTTGATTGGTCTCGTTTACCAGACCAGCGTTAGCTGTCAAGCAGGAAGATTTACTTCTAAAATGTATGCATATGTGAATGCCACCAACCTACTACCGAATTTAAATATGTATTTGCTACTACCAACGCTATTCAACTCTACCTCTACACGTTGGTAACGGTCGCTAGGCAAAATTGCTTGAAATCACGCAAGATGAATGGGTTAATTGCAACAATTATGTCGGTGCAGTCGAGATAAAATTATATTTCAATTAATGATTTATGAAGCGCCACCATTCGTTGCCGGTCCGACGACATTCGGTAAATTGGAAAGGTGTGTGGTGCGACTATTTGTCCCCTGGCAGCTCTCGCAGCAGTTCACTCGGGGTCGACCAATTTCGAACACATTTTATCATGCTGATGGGTTGGTGGGTGGTAGGTGGTCGATGGGTTCATAAATGATGCTTGCGGACAGGTATCACGTGCAAATGTGGTGGCGAAACTTTTGCCGCTGGTGTCAAAAAGAAGCAAGTGAGATCACGTTGTTAACAGAATTATCGAAACCATTAAAACCAACTGATCGAATCGAATCGATGCAGCCTGCCTCCATTTATGCCACTGCCTGTACGTTTGGCACATGTAAATTACCCTATTGCATTAAGCGCCGGGCAAGGGTATATATTGGAAGTCCGTGGTAATTAAATCGGTGGCTGGATTTTTCCTCTACGGTTTTTGGTGCTTAATTTAATTAAAAACCTGTTTAACAGCCAATTAAGAATGGTGGAAGTAAAAACATTTAAATATAATTGATTGGCATTTTGAATCGAATCAGAAATAATAAATGGGGTACAAAGCTTCTGCTGATTGTGCAGAGTAAGTACTGAGCATTGTTTTAGAATCGACAGTTTTTGGTTGTTCGTTTTCTTCAAGATAACGTTATTTGAGACATATTTTTTTAAATCGTTTCTAGGATTTGATTTAAAATTAAATTTCAATTGGAAATTTCTGTCGTATGCGTTTTAGTGTTTAGTGTAATGATGAAAAATGCGCCATCTCACCGAGCGTGGCGCTAGTGAAGCGATTCTGGCACATACCCGTAATGCGTCACTTCATTTCGGCACGCATCCGAAAACCAAGATGAAGGGAAAGAAAGGTGGGAATATTAGTTAATTTTGAGTGTATTAGTTTTAACATTCAAAATTAAGCCCGGCGCCCGCAACCATGGAAATAAACAAAAAGATCGAATGAGCATCCTGATTCTTTGTCGCACGATGAAAAGAGAGAAAAGGCCGAGCTTCACTTCGAATCTTCCGATTCGAACACTTAGGGAGACAATGGCAATGGATTCGAATTTGTCGGTCCCTGGAACTGATGCAGAAATTCACTGTTGACGGGGTGCTGAAGCTGCGAAAACTAAAGATACGCTCAGACCATCTTAATTCTAGATAAATTTGAGGATCCGTTAAAATCTAATAGGAGGGTAAAATTTCAAGTCGCGAAATTATTATGTATGATAATATCTACATATTTAGGTTGCGTCAGGATGCAGTCTCCGCGATCCAATGGTGGTTTCGATAGTACAGCCAACTCTTTAAAAATATGTTACCCAGTCTTGTACTTATAAAAAGTAAAAGTAAACGTCAGCATGAAAAATAAAATAAAAAGTACCTGATGTTTAAGTGATTCTAAAAAGCAACGATAAATAAGAGTAAATAGAGACAAAAATCATTGGTACTACAAATGAACAAGAATTGATTTCTTCACACGAAAAGACAACCATTGTGGCATTGCTTAATTTCCCGTAACAATAAATGGTTGTGTTGGGTTGCTAAAACGCAATCGTAACTCTGCATTCTTTAAATTTGCCAATTGCAATCATTATCCGATGGAAAATTGAAGTACGTGACATGGGCGATTTTTCTATTTCGCTCTTCAAATTTAACAACTGCAACAATGCTCCCACCTTTCATTTATCATCTTGCATTTGACAAGCGGTGTGGGCATTGTGGCCAGGACTTCGGTTGAAAAAAATGTATTTGCCATGGTTGCCAGAACCACATTTTGTGCAATGTATTCAACAGATGTCGCTAGCATACCGTGGGCGATGCTTTTGTTAGAATTTTTTTCAAGCTGTTACGTCTGTTTGTCTGTGGTTAAGGGACCGGTAACAAAACAAATGTTTCTCTTTTTTCTTATTCTTTGACTGTGTAATTAATCAGCACTAGTTGTAGAACACGTGGAAAACTTATAGCGACATCTTGTTGTACACAAATTAGCTACTCACGAGCCTCACAAAGCTTTTATTTCGCTTACTAGCTCAGTACTGTAACAAAAAAGAGAAACACGGACAAAAAAGAAAACAACACCAACAGGAAACCCCGTTGGGGCCTTGCCTAGTTTTGAAGCTGCACTTAGTGGGATACACCTACACCGGTCAGCGTTGGCGGTTGTTCCTGTCGGAAACCCAAAGAGGAATAATTGCATCACGTCGTCTAGGATACGTCCATGCATGTATCATGCTGATTTCGACTTTTTCTCGGCACATGGCGTTGGCTGACATTTCGCGCTTCGAATGTTAGTGCTGATGGAGACGGCCAGCGGAAAAAGACTTCTCGACAACAAAAGCACGTCCTAACTAGTTTCCGCTCTTCGGCTCTTCTCTTGTTAGTTACGATTTTCAGATGGATTCATAGAGTGTTGCAACTAAAGGAAATCATTAGGTGCAAATTACCTGAACTATCCTACTGGCAAAGTTTTGGGGAATACTGTTGAGGATATTCCAATAGACCTTTCTTGTCAAAAAATTTTATATGCTAGAATGCTTCCTTTTTTATTCCCGATTCGTTAGCCCATATTGCCGCGATGATTTGGTACCTCTAACTATTGAAAAAATGAAAAATAGCGCGAGCTGCTCATTTAACCCCATATTCTGAATACCTATCTTGCCTTGTTTCCCCGTATTTTTACACCATTTGAATGAATTTCCTGTGGGGAATACTAAAAGGATGCCAGATCTGCATGTATATTAAGAAGTCTGCAGATTCTGCATTTTCGCTGCAGATTTTTTGCAGATTATAAATATTTAGCAGAACAAAGCCTATGCCAGTAAATTTTAACCAGCCTTCAACGTTTTTGATCATTGAAAATATTAACACACTACATTTCTATGTCAAATTTATTAAAGATTTTTGTGACAATCTGCAGACTTTTATATTTTTACTGCAGGCTATTGTTTAAATAGACCTGGCATCACTGATGCTAAAATAATTCATTCATATACCTGTCAAAAGCATTATTTTTCACTTGCAAGAGGGATGACGATGGTAACATTAGGAACCTGGCACATACATTGATCAAACGGCTCTGGATAGAAAACACGGTGGCATATGTGTTTAGGACATGGTATGAATTCTTTTTGGTAAATTTCTCGCTCGCTTGTTTATGTATTTTATCACTTTTAGAGTTGTGCGGCCGAGGCGTTAGTGAACTGGCTCAAATAACTTCACCAGAAACTCCTGCTTTTAGTAATGTGAAATGGATTCTCGTATTGCTACCAAGTACAAAACTGGGTAACTTGAGCAATTGACCCTCGGCATGTTTCGTGGCAAGTGTTGCTCAGAGTCTACGCGTTTATCAAACAGCAATCGATGCTCGGACACTAGCGGAGATATCCAGTTCCAAACGCAGGTTCGGTTGGATGTATTCGACGAAATTGTTTTAAGATCCTTTATTTGATTAACCTCCAGGAACTCGTAAAAATAGTCTCGCAACAGTTTACGGCCCGACCAGGATGCTTCAGCTAGATACAATTGACAATGTCACGCATGACTAGTAGAATACTAAATTACTGCTTATTTTCTAAAAACGGCTGACTACTGTTGAGCGTTCTGAGAAACAGATGATAATACGCTGTGATAATAAACACTGGCTTAATTGTAGGGCAGATGGCAGAATTCCCCGTTTACAGATTCATTCTATTTGGTCGTTTTGAGATGCACAGCAAACGGAACGATGAACGTTGCGAATTGTGATTGCTTTACAACCTACGGCATGGGATGAAATGAGCAGTAATTTGAGGAATGTCCCAGATAGTATCTTGGTACATAATTTATATGATCCAGGCTGCTACGTTCACCGAGCTGGAATGCATGGTGTGAGAAAAAACAACAGCGACCACATCAACGACTAACGTTCGTGCTCAAGAGTTGCCATTTCCAGTGGACGTCGATGTGTTACATGCCGCTTCAGCAGCTCAGCATCTCAGCTCTTCGTCTATTGATACAGTTAGTTTTGCGTCTTACGTATAATTAACTAGCTGATACCCATCGCGCGTTGCTGCGACTTTCATCAAAATAGGAGGAAAACACAATTTGTTCCGAAGCGCCATCTGGCGGGCAAATAATCCCCAATCAATAGCACACAAACACGCTCCATAACAAATGCCTACTATGTAGAATTTGTAACGTCAATCGATCAAGCCGTTTGGGAGTCCATAAATCATATACATACAAGCATTGACTTTTATATATATAGATAGATATAGATAGATAGATATAGATAGATAGATTGAATCAACTATTTGTTTCTAAAAATGTAATGTTACTGATAGTTTTGTGTATAATTGTCTCATGGAGCAAAAATGCGAGTAACGGCGGTGCTCATGAGTTCTGCCTATGGGAAAGAATTGCTTTCATGTACAGTATGGGAAGTCCCGCCTGGGCCAGGCGGCATGACCAACGAAGTCGGTTTAAGACAACGTAGATTGGTGTTTCTTTTCAAAAACATGTAACAGAACTTATATGCAATGTTGAATAAAATTTAGTTGGGAATTCAATGCCCTAATAAAAGCAAAGATATTTCTACACCCAAAACAAAAATCTCTTGCAATAATTGCAAGCGACAATCACTTGCAAATAATGTTAGCATCGCTTGCAATTTTGCAGTGAAAGCCGCTGGCAATTGTTGCAAGCAGATAAAACCACTTCATCTCTCTCTCTCTATACGTACATACTTTTCTTCAACACACTGTCAAAGGATTATCACCACATTCACGTGCCTATGCTGGTTGGTATAGCAACGCATGGCGAGTTTTTATTTTCCGTCTACTTTTTATTCATTCCTCACCAACATCATCAAACGCAGTTTTGTGGTTTATTCATTACACACGAGACGGCATCAAATGGCGGATGTGACAATTGTACGAGTTTTAACGTCCTGTTCTTACGTGTAAGAACAGATCAGTACTTATAGTTAGAGCTACGATGCGCAAGAGCCTGAGTTCAAATCTGGGGGGGTGTTTCACTTTTTTCATTAATCGTAAAATCATCCAAGTGTTTATATATGACTTTTATCCACTTATTACTATCTGGTAGTATGGTTGGGTGGATAAAGTATTGCTTAGCGATCTGTTTGTGCGGGGTTCATGTTTCAATGCCAACAGTCTTTTTTTATAACGCATATTGGTCACCTATACACATACATCGCTAATACATAGGCAAAATTCGTTTTTTCTGTTTCTTGCATTGCATGCAAGGAAGCTTCTTGCAATTTTCGCACATTACCAGAACGCTTGCAATTTTTGCTCGTATTTATTGCATTAATGTAAGCGAATCTTACCGGGTACGTTTTGGGTGTAGAAATTCAAACTAATTCGAAGTTTCTATCCCACTCCTAAGAAAATCTGGACTGCCATCTCTAAATTGTTTTCCTCTCAATGACTGCTCGGTGACTTTATAACTTTGTGCGAATTCAAAGCATTGCTTGATATTTTATATAATGCAATTATCTAATCTAAATAAGATAAAAGTTATTTGCAATCACGGCCAAAACAGCTGCGCAGGCGGTGGGAGTGCAATGAGACAGGCAACTGGCGACCAATGATTGAACAACCTGAATAATTCGGAACACCCGGATTAATCGGAATAGTTTTGAAAACTAGGTTCAATCAACAACGATGAAAACTAAGTTGCTGGGTACAAGGTATGACTGCGGTGCTACTGAACATCGAACACTATTAAAAGGCGCTTCAACAGCGGCATTTGTTCAAAGATTTCACTATCTTCAAGCAAATAATCATAACGTATGAGCTTGTGCGAACACCCCTGGCTGCTACTCCGTTATCGATAATTATGCTTGGGAGTAGCAAAACATCTGTTAATGTGCAACTCCTCATAATCCTAAAGTGTTTATTGATCAATACCGGTGCCGGCCAGGCCCGAACGTAGATCGTGAAGGAAAGTGAAGGAATGGTTAGTCCGATACTTGCTTTTGCTAGAGGCCGTATATACTACTGCGTACTCCACAAGTATTACAGGAGGAGGATATTTTTGTAAGAGTATAGAAGTTGGATCACTTCTTCTTTACTGACGCCAGAGAGGTGACTTCACTATCTGGACTAGACATCGATCCACCAAACTCATAGACCGGGGACTAACGGCTTTACTTCCCTTCCGAAGGAAGACGTGACCACAGATTTTTTCACCTCAGAAAAATGTCAACGACGTCGGATGGAATTGAACCCAGGCAAATTGGAATGAGTGGCGGTCACGCTTACCACTCAACCACAGGCGCCATCAACAAATGATCATAACATATGAAAGCGTCAGAAAATTAAAAATAAATATTACA
Source organism: Topomyia yanbarensis (assembly GCF_030247195.1). Classification (NCBI taxonomy): domain Eukaryota; kingdom Metazoa; phylum Arthropoda; class Insecta; order Diptera; family Culicidae; genus Topomyia; species Topomyia yanbarensis. The sequence goes on from NC_080670.1 coordinate 43,056,750, forward strand.
GGATAACCAGTTTTAGCAATATTCCATCAAAGTACACTGTCACTTTGACGTTGTGCCTTACTGGTATACTGGGTTGTGTAAAACGTGTCCTAGAAAAATCGTCGGAGCATTCCATCTTAGCATATCTGTATTTGCTTCAAAGAATCGTTTAGAAGTCAAAATCTTATATTTTACGGAACATTACATGAAGACGACATCAAATAAAAAATGACAGCTGAGCGCGCTTGTTTACAAGGTGTTAACATTTAACAGCGAACCGAAATTTTTCATACTACGATCGAATAAAAAAAAAATCCAAGCCCATGTAAACAAGCTCTCTAAACTGTCAAAAAAGTGAGGTTAAACTTTTTCATCACACAATATTCTACAGCGAGAGGTTCACTTTAGTTTGTTTACATTACCAATGAATTTTGCATCGCGACTCACCACTTCATTTACCGCGTTGCCAAGAACTCAATCGGGAATTTACAAAACAGTGCTGCCCAAACACACATTTTGAGTCCCACCATTCTTGCTATGGTGAAAAAAATATTCAACATTCTTGCAATTTTCAAATTTTAAAAAATCATTAAAAAATCACGATAGCTCTTAAAAGTCTTACTTTAACGGAGATATTCTTAAAAAAGTGTAATCTTTCCACCAAAAATAAGAAAAAAGGGGGTTAGGTCGGACGAGAAAGGTCTATTGTTGTGTACTAAACAATGAGCAATTGGAATGGTACTATGATGCTGTGTAATTATAAACGTTGGTTATACATGTTGGTTTATAACAGTCCTAGTAAACTAATTGTTTAGCCCCTTTAAATATATCAGTTCCCTTTATAACTGTTTTTAATTCTTGTGGAGTCTCTGGAGCATATCATATTTGATACGATACCAAAAGTATTGTTAAAAATATGTACATTCGTTATTAGTTTTTTTTTAAATAAAAAAGACAGGACTGAAATTTGAACTAACATTCCAACTGAATTTCTCCTTCAATAATATGCACAGGTTGCATTGCACACCCATACAGAGAAGATTTCGTTTAAACAGAAGTTACAGGATTTTGGGCCCTACCAGAAAAGTTGATAGTAAACAAACAAAAGGTATCTTTAGTCCTATCAACAAAGATCTAAACTGAAAAAGAGTCAACTTTTGAACTGACTGCATATCGCTTTTTTACCAGAAAGCTAAAAGGTTTAATTTTTTAGTCCACTTGTTACATAGCATTTCAGTTTGAGGTTGCTAGTCTCGTCGCAATCATAACGGAATGAAAATTATCTCAGTTGTAAAAAGTATTTTCCCTCTCCAATTCTGGTTTCACAGTGCCCTTTGATAGTTGGTCGGGTGAGCTGCTTGGAAGCCTTTGCAGCTCTCGTTTTAAAAGGAAATATGTACTAATGCGCACAAACGAATCAGTTGCAGTTAGTTGCAAGTCTAGGGTGAGTTAATACCATCAGCTAGAGCGAAGGCAACATTGCAATCAACCGTGAGTCGCCTGAAAGCAGTGTCGGATATCCGGTTCGAGCCACATAGTAGTACGATGACAGGCTTTCTCATACTTTGTGAGGTAATTTATGGAAAGTTATGTTTAGTAACATTAGTTTAAAGGGCGAGCATAGCGTATTTGGTAAATCGATTGCCTTGTACGTAGCTCACCTGGGTTCAATTCCTAATCCCGCTCGTAAGGCTAGAGATTTTTCTGAAGACATTTTTCTAACTCAAAAAAGAGGAATAACCTTAAGGTTGAAATCTCTATAATCAAAAAAAAAAAAGAAATTATGAACCTTGCTTGAAATGTTTATGATGGTGTTTTTCGTTCTGATAGCATTTCATGAGATTACAAATCATGTTCAACCACATAGTACTATAGATGCTTTCAATCAACTAACAAAAATATGAATGTTATTAGGGAAAGTAGTTGTTCTTACTGATAAGAGAACAGTAAGATTATAGAAAAAACACCATTTAGATCTCAATGCAAGGGAAGTAAAAAATGTGTGTAACAAAAAGCATAAGGGTGATAAAAAACAAAGGAACTTAATTGGTAAAGTTTTGCAATAAAGCAGATCCTGACACGTCGCGAGCTAGCTTCACTCTGGTACTGCATGGCTAGTAGTGATAGAAACTACCCACCAACTTAGTGCGTCACCAGCAGCAGCCCTGGCTATAACAATTTTCCACTGTGAGGATAATTTTAATGAACTTTTCGTGATGTGACACCCAACTTTTCGGTAACGAATGAAAGAAATTGTGACTTATTTGTTCCGTTAATGTTATTCTGTTTGATTGCTCAATTATGGTGCAGTAAAGGGTGTCACGATCAGAATTTAGTCAAAGTAGAATACACAATACAAATTAATTATCTTTCTTTTTCAACTTCAATTAGTATAAAATACATGAACTATACATAGACTATTCATCTATGATTCCAGTTAACCGAATGCGGATTACTGGACGTTTCGTTTTACACCAAAAGGCAGCACACTGAAGCTTCCATTTACGAACTCCTTTAACACAATGTTCGGTTCACGTAAATTTTTTTTCGAGCTAAATTCGAAACAACGACCACATTTTTGCGAAAAAAATTAATAAAGAAGTTTGCATACGTACAGTACACTATGGGGTTATATACAATTAAACACATTCATAGCTAACGGTTACTATTAAAAGCTTGGACTTGGGTTGATGAGTAGATGACTAAAATCGATGCCTGAAGCCATTTTGAAATCCGAGATGGCTGCTACTGGTTTTGATGAATTCTCTATAACATCAAAACTGTGTGTATTTTCAGAATGGGACTGATGAGTAAATGACGGATATCGATGTCGGAAGCCATTTCAAAATCGAAGATTGCGACTTCCGAGTTAGATATATCATCTGTAATCCCAATAATATGAGTATATTCGGAATGAGTAAAATTTTTTTTCAAAGTTATCGAAAAATATCGAAATGTTGTAGAGTCCAATAACACTATGAAAGGTTTGAAACGGAAAGTTTTTGGATTCTGTTGATGCGTGAACTTAAATTAAAAAGAACTACCTAAACTAAGCCTAAATTTAAATTAATCTAAACCTAAATGAATTAAATCTAAACTTTTAATTATAAACCATATTGAATCAAACCTAATTAAATGCAAAAAAAACTACCACCAAAAACCCCAAACCAAATTGATGAACCACACTACGAATCCACTATGTTTACCGATCATCATAATGAGCGATCGCAGAACGAGAGTGCACCAAACAGTGATCGCACAATACAACCAAGCGATCATGATATACGGGTCAGCTGTGGAAGACGGAATGCGTAAAACCCAGCGACAGTCGAAAACAATATCCCGGTCGAGTCAGTACAGTGCGTGTGTACACCAAATATAAGTCCGTCGTCGCGAGTGATAATTTGATGAATTATAGACTACTGCGAACATTTTCCCCACAATAAACCCCGAAAGCAGTGACGATTATTGCTAGCTAGTAGATAGTTTGCTAGCGAAGAAATTAATTTGTGAGTGAAAAAATCTGCGTGGCAAAACCCTGTGAAGAAGCGAAAGGTGTGACGACAAAGATAAATAGTGCGCGGAGTCAGCTGTTAATTTGCGGCTCATCGACGATCAACTGGGCCGTCTCAGGAGATAGACGGAAGAAAATCCTCCGAATACGGAACCACCAACGTAAGTCGCCCCAACATTTGGTCCTTCGAGCCGGATACGGAGGAAACCCCAACCAGAAAGGATCGGTACGGTGAGTACGCCATTACAAATTGCTGCTGACGCGACGCTACGGCAAAGATACTGCCCGTCCCAGCCCCGAAGGTGCCTACCGTTAAGGCCATTTTGGACGCTATCTCTGCAGTTCATTGTGAACTTTTGTCATCGCAGCTGATTTGCGCCAACTCGGAACAGGATTTTTTGATAATTTTCTGTTTGCGAGAAAATTTGCATGTTTTTTGCTGAGGTGGTGGAGAGTGGCAAATTCACGTAGATTGGTACGCTCGCGTCGGGAAGGATAATTTCGTTCGATTTGCGTATCATTCTCGGTCGTTCCGCGAAAAATTGGCATATCGCGACGGGAAGGATTTTTTCGTTCGAATTGTGCCATTTTCGATTCCGTGTCGTGTAGGAACGGTACCCGCGCCGGGAAGGAGTCCGATTTTTCGATTTGTACCGTTTTTTTTCGTTTCCGATATTTGAAGTGGTGGTAGTGAAGACCAGTGAAGTGGTACAATAATGGCAACCAAGACAGAAAAGAAGCTGTCAGAGTACGTGATCCAGCGGAAAGGGATTCTTGTAGTGCAGAAGGCAGTGGAAAAGTTCGCGGAGAATTTCGATTGCGATCGGGATGCGTGCCAAATTCCAATTCGCCTTGATTCACTGGACCGGATCTACAAGGAGTACCTGGAGGTACAAGGACAGATCGAGTTGTACGATAAACCGGAGATGTTGGATACCCATCTGCAAGAGAGAATGGATTTCGAGACGCGTTATTGTACGGTCAAAGGATTTCTGCTGTCCAATCGTGCTGCGGACCTCAACCCAACCATGCTGAACAGCACTATGGCGGCACCTGCCCATGCTTCGTCCTCGTTTCATCTACGATTACCTAAGATCGACCTTCCCAAGTTTAGCGGTGACTTCTCACGTTGGCTCGCTTTCCGTGACACGTATACGTCGATGATCCACAGCAATGCAGATATTCCGACGGTTGCGAAGCTGCAGTACTTGCTGCAGTCGCTGGAGGGAGAAGCCCGGAAACCTTTCGAGTCCGTAGACATTGAAGCGGACAACTACGCATCGACTTGGGAAGCATTGCTAAAGCGGTATGACAACAAGCGATTCCTGAAGCGTCAGCTCTTCCGAGCATTGTACGACCTCCCACCGGTCAAGCGAGAAAACCCTCCAGAAATCCAAGGATTGGCTGACGATTTCCATCGGCATGTGCGGGCTTTGGCAAAGTTAGGCGAGCCAGTCCATTATTGGGACACCCCGTTGGTCAATCTCCTTTCCTACAAGTTGGATCCAACTACGCTACGTGCTTGGGAGGAGAAAACCAGCAATAACGACGACGTTACCTATGATATGCTGATCGAGTTCCTCTACCAGCGTGCCCGAATGCTGACATCTGTCGTAACTGACCTGCAATATCGGTCCCAACAACCGGTTACAGCCAAGGTGGCCGGTCCGATTCCAACCCCAAAGCCGTTCAAGGTGGCGTACAAGGCAGCTACCGTTGAACCGAACTACAGTGCTCCGTCGTGCCTCGCTTGTCCAGACAAGCATTTCCTCTTCCAATGTCCTGCATTTTCCGAGGTGTCCGTCCGCCAGCGCCGTGAGCTGGTTTCCCAAAAGCGCTTATGCTGGAATTGTTTCCGTACTGGACACCAAGCCAGGAATTGTACCTCCAAGTTCTCTTGCCGTTACTGTCACGAAAAACACCACTCCCTGCTGCACGAGTCAGAACCGCCGAAGATGCTATCGACTCGTATTATCGAGGAAAGTCAGCCGATTCCCTCGACGTCCGCCATCGCTGACCCTTCCACCTCGGTGAAGCCGAACAGCCAAGTAAGCCTATCGGTTCAGGCTGAGCACAGTACAGTTTTACTGGAAACTGTTTCCCTCTTCGTCGTAGATCAGAATGGCAAGAAGGTCCCCGCACGCGCACTTCTAGATTCCGGATCCATGTGCAACTTCATCACCAAGAAGCTTGCAAATTCCCTGAACCTTCATCGCACCAAGGTGGATATCGCAGTAGCTGGTATAGGTGAAGCCACCAAGCAGATTAAGTGCCAATTGACTGCTATGATCCAGTCGAAGTCGACACCGTACTCTACCAAGCTTGAGTTCCTGATCCTCAAGAGACCGACGGTCAACCTTCCGACCGTTCCGGTCGACATTTCCGCGTGGAATCTTCCCAAGTTGTCGTTGGCAGACCCCAGATTCCATATCCCATCCGACATTGACATGGTTGTCGGTGGTGAAGCGTACCATGAGCTGCATCCTGGCAGCAAGCGTTCCCTGGGAGAGGGATTACCGCTGCTAATAGAGACGGTGTTCGGATGGACTGTTTCCGGGAAGATATCCATCAATCATCCCACTATTCCCCGCGTCTGTCATCTAACCACTGTCGATCGCAGCTTAGAACAAGCGTTACAGAAGTTCTGGGAACTAGAAGCTGTTGAGCCGTGTTCTGTGTATTCCGTAGAAGAAAAACAGTGTGAAGAACTTTACGCTACTACCACCACTCGCGATTCGTCCGGTCGTTATCTCGTTCGTTTGCCACTCACCCGTGATCCGCTAGTCAACCTCGGCGAATCCAGAGCCATCGCCGAACGTCGTTTTCTGAGCCTTGAGAAGCGACTAGAGCGTGATCCACCCACCAAGGATGCATACTGCAAGTTCATGGACGAATACGCACGAATGGCGCACATGAAGAAGCTCGTCGATCCAGTAGACGATGCGAACCCGCACTGCTACCTCCCGCACCACCCTGTGTTCAAAGAATCCAGCACAACCACGAAGGTCCGAGTTGTTTTCGACGCATCGTGCAAAACATCGTCAGGATTTTCCGTCAACAATAAGCAGCTCATTGGACCTGTCGTCCAGGAAGACCTGTTATCTATCGTCATGAGGTTCCGCACACACCCGATTGCCATTGTAGCCGACATCGAGAAGATGTACCGACAGATTCAGCTGCATCCCGAAGACCGACCACTTCAACGCATTCTCTGGCGTTCCAACCGCGACGATCCGCTCATAGCGTACGAGCTCCAAACCGTTACGTACGGGTTTGCATCCGCGCCATTCCTAGCAACTCGCACCCTCCTACAAGTTGCACAGGACGAAGGCGACAAGTATCCCGCCTCCGCAGATGCTGTGAAACAGGATTTTTACGTCGATGACTTTTTATCGGGAGCTGACGATGTCCAATCCGCAATCCGCCTTCGCCAAGAAGTTTCCGCCATGCTTACGTCAGCTGGCCTTCCGTTAAAGAAGTGGGCATCCAATTCCTCCGAAGTCCTTGCGCAAGTCCCGCAAGAAGATCTCGCTCTACTGCCACTGCATGATCTTCAGGACGAACAATCCGTATCCACCCTAGGACTCGTGTGGGAGCCTAAGTCTGATACGATGCGCTTCAAGGTCCAGTTGCCTCTACCAGCACCCGTTCTGACCAAAAGGAAGGTCATGTCCTACATTGCGCAGATCTTCGACCCACTAGGACTAGTTGGCCCGACAATCACCGTAGCGAAACTGTTCATGCAGCGTCTGTGGGCATTGAAGACCGACGCAGGAGATTCCTACGAGTGGGATCGTCCGCTACCTCCGCATTTCCAAGGCGAATGGAAGGAGTTCCATGGTACGCTAGACGCAATCTCCACAATCCGCATTCCCAGATTCGTGTCGCAGGTCAAGACCGAAACCATCCAGCTCCATTTTTTCTCCGATGCTTCAGAGAAGGCATATGGCGCATGCTGCTACGTCCGGTCTGAATCCGCTGCAAGAATTCGTGTTCAGCTGCTAACGTCAAAATCCAAGGTCGCACCGTTAGCCACCTACCAATCGATTGCGCGCCTAGAGTTATGTGCCGCCGTGTTGTCGGCTAGTCTATATGAGAAGGTGATGAAGTCCCTTAAGACAGCGTGCGAAGTGTTCTTCTGGGTTGATTCGACGATAGTCCTCTACTGGCTGCAATCGTGCCCATCGCGCTGGAAAACGTTCGTGGCAAACCGAGTGTCCACAATACAATCCACTACCGGATCTTGCTCCTGGCAGCACGTTCCCGGAGAATCCAACCCTGCAGACCTTATATCCCGAGGTGTCAATCCGGCCGATATCGTGAACCTCGAGTTTTGGTGGATAGGACCGCAATGGCTATCGGTTTCATCACACCACTGGCCACGCACTGTGCTGCCAGCGTGCGATTTGTCCACAATGCCAGAGATCAAAGGCAACGTCGCCATGATGTCGATAGCGGTTGCCGAACCATCTTTCTCCGCTCGACTTTTCAGTCGCTACTCCAGCTTTACGAAGCTACGACGTTCCATCGCGTATTGGATGCGATATTTTCGCTCTCTACGAGCTGCCGTCCAGAAGACCAAACCAGAGCCGTTTGAGTCTCTTTCCACACCTGATCTACGCGATGCTGATCTAGCATTGTGCCGAATTGCCCAACGTGAGACGTAAGTCGCCCCAACAGATTCTTTAAAAAAATTATAATATTGTTTACAACAATTTTCAGATTAAAAACTTTTCTTAAAATATTATTTTTTTGATAAATATGTTCATTTTATATTGTTTTTTTGTTCGAACTCTATAAAGTTTCAAAATTCACGATTACTTTGAAAAAAGTTTTGAATTTTCATAGAAAACATATGAAAAATACATGTGTTTCCCATATAAAACTTCAATCGCTTTGAGCACGAGTTAAAATGGTCTAAATCGCTGAATTTTTTTGGCACCTTGATTCATTTTTCGACCAACGATGGACAAAATTCCAATTTCGCAAAAATAATTGCCACCATAATAGGGATAGATGTAGTGATGATATGGTTATATTATTTTTTCCCAAATAGAAGTCGCTAGTATCTTGACCGTCTAAATGACTTCAATCATTGAGTTTCGTCATCTACTTGTTATGACCATTATAAAATAGCCTTATTCTTAGATTGATATAGAATTTCGCACAACCGGAAGTCACCATCTTGGATATCAAAATGTATTCCTCAATATTTCTACTTTGCATTATGACCCTCTATGAGTGTGTATCGCATCCATAATATGCCGGAAGATAACTGCCCAACAAACATTTCGTGGTTTTATAAAATTTTTTTTTTTCGATTTGTTTATTTGATAAGGCACGTATGCGTTAGCTTAAAGGTGCCATTTTTTCATTGTTTTACATTTTGGATTTCTTAAAACTAGGGGGTTACACATTTCAATATTATTTTGTTTTATATAATGAAACTAAAAAAAACTTTACAGCTAACTTATACATATAAAAGTCGGTTTTATAAATGTTTTAACAGTTGCTTTATTCAGCTCTAGCTGAATATGGGAAGTAGACGCGTAATCATATATCGTTTATTTCACCCTTAAGCATCTGGATTTGGAGAATTTATTCAGCTTGTCTGATTAAGACACATTAAAGAACAATTCTTCAGCATGTATACAGCCTGAAGAAAACCACAGTTCAGCTTTATCAATATCCTTTTCGTTACTGTTATTCAGCTGAGAGAACTATAATAGGAAAATATTAAAAAAAACATATTTAATTTCAAGTTATACACGCCATCAATCTCTTTGGAAGCTATCCTTTTTTTTATGAATGTTACGTTACAGTTAGAGAAAAATTGCATTAACTTGGATATCATATGACGTACCTTGATTCGAACCCGCAACCTATTGAATACTAAGCACTTACCTTAGGGGCCGTACACAAATGACGTAGCTTTTTTTGGCGATTTTTGACTCCTCCCCCCCCCCTCGTAGCATTTGGTCACAAAAATTCTAACCTCCCCCTCGCAAATAACGTAGCATTTACCTACCCCCTCCAAAATAAGCCCATTTCATGACAAATATAGTGTTGATAGTTTTGTTTTGAATTTTATGTCAAGGGGAGCATGAAGAGAAGTTCTCTCAGTTCCCAATCCTGCAGCTGCTAATGAAGCATACGTTCATCTAAATTACTAAATTTTGTTTGGTTGAATCCGAAGTGAAAATTTAATTCAGCTTCCAAACTGAGTCTACCAGTTAGCAACATTAGCTAACTAATGCAGCTAGTTAAATCCGCATACAAAATATTTTCGCATTTTTGCGAACTTGTTATTCCGCGAATCGTAATTTACCTCATGAAAAACCGCATCAAAAGTAACTTGTTTGAATTTAAATTTATTTCTCTTGGGAATGGAGTATCATTAAATTGTTGTCTGTAAACAATGGGTTTTAAACTAGGGGCAGATCACTCTAGGAATGTATAACAAATTTGCATCAAATTAGAAAAAATGCATTTAATTTCCATTTTTGCATGAACTTTGCACTCCCTCGCAGCAAAGTTTGTTTAACAAACGTCCTATGCTGATTCACTTTGTTCGACGTTTTGTTGAATGTAGGGCTAATTTTTTGTAGGGTTTTGACGTCTTACACGCAACGTAAAATATATTGCACGCAACGCAAAATACATTATGAATTTCTATTTTGATGGAAAGAAATGCATTTAATTTAGCTGATTTTTAAAAATGCATCACAAGTGATCTGTCCCTAGGTTTTAAACTTAATGCTACGTCGCACAACTTTTCACCCTACCCTCCCCCTCGTCACACTTCGTCACAAATTTGGTATACCCTCACTACTCCCCAAAATGCTACGTTATTTATGCATGGCCCCTTACTGTCTGCACCAATCTTGCATACATCGAATGCCTAAGATTTCACCGATGTACCGAAAAGTCTAGGCTGCTGAATAGAGTCTGTACAAAGGCTACGGTAGCCTTTTATAGATTTGAGTGAATCTAGTCGGCTTGGGTTCGAATCCCAACCTATGATAATTTTTTTTATTCGGTAATTTTTTTATTTGATAAAACTAGTTTCGAAAACTGATGATTGTAGATGTTTTTGTATTCAACATGAGGACTTACGGTTGTCACAAATCATTTAGATAAGTAAAAATGGGTGTCATATGAATGAGGTGGTAACTGAATGATGGATTGAAGCCATTTAAAATTCTAAGGTGGCAATCTCCTCGATTTATTTACCACTCCCTGCCAAATAATTTTCTTTTCAATGTGATTTTTTTTTGGTAAGCGGAAGTCGCTATTCGAATTCAATAGTTTAAATATTCATATCAATTACACAAGGGCGCGTGTGATTTGGTAAGCTTGTGCATTGAAAAATTTACTTATTACTCGGCTGTGCGTGTATTTAGCTGAGTTTAACTAAGTGTGTAAGTATATGCAAGTCATTGGAATGAATTTTTTTAGGTTTGCTAATGCATCGAACCAACTTGATAACTATTTTTTGTTAGCAATGACATTTTTTCAGGACGAAATTAAAATTGTAAACCACTACATGAAATTATAAAAAAACTGTATAAATGTTATAAGAGCAAACCGTTGAAGCAACAAATAGAATAAGAAAAGGGTTCTAAATGTGCTAATTTGAGAAGTTCTTCACTTAAAAGTAAAAAAAATAATGTGCGTGTATTGGGACTCGAACCCAGGTCGGTTACCAATAGTCATGGTTTGCTTATCGTATCAATTTTTAGAGTAGGAACAATTACCTTTATTAAACACATAATTCAGGTGAAAGTCAAAGGTGGTATAAAGGCAAATGTATAAGTAGAAACAACCTTCTGAAGACATGTAGTGCAGCTTAATGAATAAAGGTAATAGTATTGGCAACAGAATCAACTTATTCAACTCCGTCTAATTGGGATGGTTGAATAAAAGCATTAATATTGCTGCTGCTACATTTGTTAGTAGTATAGTTCACCCTAGTTTGAACTGGCGAATACTGGAGTTTAAATAAGCTGAATAAACTGTTAGTGCTTAAAAAGTTTTATTCAGCTTTCGTAGCCTTTAATCTGCTTTAAATCAAGCAAGTAGTCTTATAGTTCAGCTTTTAATGTTGGTTGGGTGGTTTGTAGATCTTGATACATTCACTTCAGTACACTCTTGGAATACCTGGAACATGAGTGAACACCTATCCAACTCATTAAATGTTATGTACTGATTTGATCAAACTAACTGTAATAAGAATGTGAAGCGAACTTTTTAACGAACTAATTAAAATTAGTACAATAGATCAAAACACTGGTTGCAGTGGTTAATTGGGTACAAAGGAAATAAAATTCAAATTGCGAATTCCCGGTTTGGTTTGTAAATTCCAGTATAAAATAAGCTTTTGACATTTTTTGTATGTTTTTCAAGTTCCACTTGATGATGGCCCAATACTGTTTGATTGGATGGAACTTTGGCAGCCAGGATATACAAAAGTTAAGGTATAACAGAATAAATTTGAACCATTTGAGGTAGTCATTAATATTTCGAAAGGTTCTAAGTAAAACCAATTACAAGAGAAAGATAATAGACGCTACAAATCCTATAAATATGTAAAATCATTGAAACTCAAATAATTCAAGGACCAACCGAACATGTCAATCTCTGGTGAAAATAGAACAGGAAAGGTATTTTAGACATTTTTAAAAGGTGTTGAAGACATCCAGGCTGACTCCCGTCAACTTCTTGGGCAGCAATGTTTCATCGTCAAGTTCAAGATTACTGTTCCAGTGTATGTTTGATAGAAGAAAATATGAAAATTTACCTAATCATTTCTAATCTGGCAGGCAATTTGTGAATGTGGTGAAACGATTCAATTCTGTTTTGGCCTGATCTTGCGTTCTGTACCTATGCTCGAAACATGTATGAATGATACGAGGCCAACAACGTCATACACAGTCTAACTTCTACCTGAATCAGACCAGTCGAGCTAAGTGAACGACAACTAGCAGTCTCTCGATCTAGTGTGCATTGTATCCAGAACAATGGAAGCATTGTATTAATTCTTTCCGTCATAAGTAATTTACGAAAACGCGTTGCTCCGACCCAACGCCGTGGTCGTTGACTTCAAATTTTGATCGATGCGATCGAGTCTTCGCGATGTGGTTTACACACGCAATAGAAAATTTCGCGCATGAAATCCGACGGACGCTTATTAAATTTTGTTAATTGCTTTTTTTATTTTTGGATATTGAATAAAAAAGACTCCCGGCTCTGTTAAGCTACCGCTCAATGCCGTATAAACATTTAATTTAAAGAAACCTCTACCTGCGCATTTGAGAATGTTTCCCTACTAGAGATTTTGGCATATTCTACACGCATACGAAAAACTATCCAAAATTTAGTTTCTCTTGGCTCCATTCTGGGGTATCGTTGAACAAGGTAAATTTAGGTAAACCGTGTTGAAGATGGTTTCCATTTATCCATAAGAAAAATCACAACTCACCGCTAGTTTTTAAAAAAAATAAAAATCTATTGCAATAATTGCAAGCAACAATCACTTGCAAGTAATGTTATATAGTAATGAATAATAAGCATCTCTTGCAAATTTTCAGTCAAAGCTCCGGGCAATTTTACAGTTATATAAAATCACTTCATCTCTTGCTATACCTACATACGTTTCTTCAACACAACTGTCAAAGGATTGCCACCACATTCACGTGTCTATAGAACGTTGCATGAAAATGTATAACGTCATTTTTCTGACAACTCAGAGAGCTTGTTTACATGGACTTTGAATTTTTGAATCCACCCAGTACAAGAAACTTGGTTCGAATTCTAACACCATGTAAACAAATTCGCCTGTCATTTTTTCGAGCATTTTTACTCATATTACGTTTTCTTGCAGTGTCTCATGCTGGTTGTTATAGCAACGCACGGCAAGTCTGTATTTACCGTCTGCTTTTTATTATTTCCTCACCAACATCATTAAACACAATATTGTGGCTCACTCATTATATACGAGACAGCATCGTATTGCGGGTGCTGATTGTATGAGTTTTAACGCTCTGTTCTCATGTGCAGGAACGGAACAGTGCTAATGGTCAGCGCTACGGTGTACGAGAGCATGAGTTCAAATTTGGGTACGTCCATTACTTTTTTTACTTTTTTCATTAATCGTGAAAGTGTTTATATATGACTTTAATCCACTTATAATTATCTGATAGCAGTTAGCAGATAGTTGGATGGCTAAAGTATTGGCTAGTAATCTGCCCGTGAGGGCTCATTTTTCAATGCCAGTCGTCTTTTGTCAAACGCGTATTGATCACCAATACACATATATCGCTAATATTCAAACAAAAGCTGATTTTTCTGATTCTTGCGTTACATGCAAGGAAGTTTCTTGCAATTTTTGCACATTACTAGAACTTGCAATTTGAGCAAGCGATCTTTTCATTAATTCGAATGATTCTTACTGGGTTTGTTTTGGGTGTAGGGTGATAATATGAATAGAGCAAAAATAGGTTCGTGACCCCATACGAATCCGAATATTGCTCATAAGCATTAAGTTCAAAATTACTTTCGCAAGTGCAAATCGAAGAAGAAATGGCATCTACATTATACCTGCCATCTGGTACATTTTCCAACATCTTGGAAGTGGAATAGCAATAATAGCACTTAGAAGCAGAACATTCCTAACTATCAAGGTATGATACCCGACCAGCACACCGGAAGTCAGCTGGGAAAGTAGAAATAACTCGTTGAGCGTAAATAAATTATTCATGTGACTAATTTCTTCCTCTCGAGCGTTGAAGCTGAAAGTTTATCCCATGGCTCGATTACAGAGCTAACAAAATGTTCTGCTTGAAAAAAAGTTTTTATTGAAGTTCATTTGGTTTGAGTTTCTAATGACAGTGTTGGATTTACCTTCCGTGAGAGTTGGGTTTGTGCTCGAATAAAGATTGAGTTGTTGAGAGAAATTTCGGTTCCGTTTTATATCCAATTGTAAGCTAATGTTATCAGTAGATATTCAGGTCATTTTTTTCACACACAAATGACCTGAATATCTACTGATAACATTAGCAAGAAACAGAAATGCGTGTAAAGAGCAAAGAAAATGAAAGATAATTGTCGAATACATGACATAATTACTAGACGCATACGAAAAACTATCTTAAATTGATCTATGACTCAATTTTGGGGTATCGTTGAATAAGGCGAATTTAGGTAAAGTTTTCAATGTGTGTAAGAAATAAAACCACAGAGAACAGACATAAGCTAGAACAATTTTTTTTTTGGAAAACCTGTGTAAACATTCGAATAAAAATACGTTACAAATCACCATTGTACACAATTTCGCATACGTGAATAACCATCGTATCGGGGCTTGCACGCAAGGTTCCTATACCGATTGCTGGAAGTCTGCTGACGGATCGTAGCGCCGACTAGCGGCAAGTATCTACTTGCTGCTGTCATTTGAAAACGACAGTTATTTTTCTTACACACATTGAAAACTTGACTTGTATGTCAGTTATCAGTGATAAAACTGTCAATTTGAAATGCTATAGATATGTAGTAAAAAGTCACTAGCCTGCGCTACGATGGGCCAGCAATCGCTATACGGACCTTATATGCAAACTTAGATACAATGGTGATTCACGTATGCGAACCTGTGTACGATGATGATTTTCAACATATTTTCATTCAAATGTTTACATAGGTTTTTCGGAAAAGTTTATTCTAGTTTCCATTTAACTACGGAAAAACCATTACTTATTACACGCTCATTCAAAACTACTCAAAATTTGAGTTCAGAGCACTCAATTTCAAAAGTAATAGCAATATGTCAAAACCGCCGGTTGTCACGGTAAAGATAGATACGTCTACCTTTATCAAGGACACATGATAGTGAACTCGGGTGATTCGTAGTTATTCTGCCTAAGCTCGACCCTCATTATCAGAAGGCAAAATTAAGCCCGCACGATATTAAGCCTGTTCTAATGACCCTGCCACTTCTAGTTTTCCGATCTGTTTACTTCACATCCTTGCTCTCACTTGAGTACTATGGCTCTAAGTTTCATAACTTTCCCTACCCAGTAATCTCTAGCTAATTGAATGTCGTTAAAACGTAAAAAAGAAAATGTGACTAACATAGTCGAAATAAAAAAAAAAAAAATGTTCAAACTGCTGAGTGAAAAAACTACTTACTCTCAAAAAAGTGTGTGGAATCAGGCGTCGACATAAACTAAAAAAGAGTTTACAATTTAAGACACTGATTGTTCATAAAACTAGAAGATAAGTTTGATTGAGTTTCGCTTGTTTTCAAATCTAACTCTCAGTTATGTTTTTTTAGTTTCTGCAGTTTCCACAAGATGCCGATCGGCATGAAATAGATGCAGAAAATGACCCTCAGATTAAATTTCCGGACATCGTAAACGCCTGGACAACGGACTGGAGGATCAGGTAAATTACATTTGAAATACCAATTCATATTTTTGCAGCTTTATTAAAAATGCGGAATGATTATTTTCCGTATTTGCCTTTTGAGTAAAATGTACTCAAATTTGACATTTATGTCCCAAACTCAAAACTGAATAAACTAGGAAAACTTAATTTTTGACTACGTGCACTTTTTATGAAATTGAGTGGCTGGCAACTCAAATTTGAGTTGTTATCAATGAGCGTGCACTAGGTTTTTTATACTCAACCTTGGGTTAAGTATATTTAAGATGAATTTACATAATTTTGAGTAAAGCTCGAACATCTCAAAATTACCTTATTTAACGAGAGCTCGACTGAGCCAAACCTCTCGTTTTGTGTTTGACAACATTAATAAGTGCGAATGAGACGCAACTCTCAAAATTACCTGAATTGAAGATGAAAGAATCTATCTTTTGAAAGGTTTACTTTTTGAGTAGAGCAAGGTCTTAGAATTGTGTTTATTAGTGACATAAGTGTGGCACAGAAACTTTAGAAAAATATTTGTGTGAGAAAGAAGAAAATATTTGTAGTTTTTTCAAATTGAAAAGTCAGTCCACTTTAAGAGTTCTCTGCTTTACAGAGAGTGCAGACTCCGAAAAGCGTGAATCGCTTCCGAATATCAGTATCTAAGAGAAGATACGACAACAGGCTTCCTGCTCATGTTAATTTTCTCTACTAACCCCTGGCGAAAATCTAAAGACAACAGCCGACCATCGCTGCCAAATTTCTTTGGCTTCTTTCCTGGCTAACTGCACCAATTTGGTGTTGGTTTGGATATATCATCTAACTCGCAGCAAGTTGGTGTCAGTTACTGACGAGTGGAACACGAAATATTACAATCCAACTTTTCTAAAGCTTTTTAAAAATTCTTTCTAAATATAATTGTACAAGAATTCACAAATCTAGCTGCATAAAAAAGTTAAATTGTATTTTTCTTGGCGTATCTCTTAATAATATACGCAGCTATATCGTTATTTAAGACTTGTTGTGTATGAAAAGAATTCACTTTGTGGAACGCGAAGAAGCATATACGGTCGCCAGCACTAACACGTGTTGGATTAATAATCCCTCATTTTCTTTCCGCGACTTATATTTGGGCCTAGTAATAATCAATAGGGGCTCTAACACGGGCATTAAAAGCGTCATTACCAAGTACTGACATTTCCAGTTTTGCACCTTGTCATCATTGAAAGTGACATTACTGCTCAGTAATTACATTACCTAATTAACCCCATTGGAAAACCAGTAATGGAAGAATGGTTTCCAACTGCCAGGTATTATCATGTCTTCATAATCTGCAATTTCAGCTGGTCCTGATCAATAACAGAGCTGCATCTAGGAATAGTCGCAAAAAATGAAGCAAGTTGCACGAAATGTGCAAATCAGCCGCTTCACGGTGGAATGAGCAACCGCAATATGATTGACACCCTGAGTAGATACAGAAAACTAGATTAGGATTGTCGCTGGTTGTACTACTTTCTCTATCTCTTTCGTAGAGTGCCCATTATTTTGACAGTGTCATACTAATGTGCACTCTACGAGAGCGAAAGAAGACGGTAAAACTAGTGACTGTCCTAATCTAGTCTTCTGTATCTACTATACCCTGCAACAACGGTTCCAACAACGACTTTCAAGCTCAACACATTGTCCTGGTATATACATGTTTCTAAAGTATCACCCTAGTATAGAGTACAATGCAGTTCGTTCTACGACGATTTGAATAAAACTCCATCTGCTAAGTTGTTCACTTATGTTCATGACACTTCCAATTCGGCAGACGTTCGAATCCATCTAATAGTTTTTAGAGAGAAATCATTCCTGTCTCGCAAAAGAGAATTTCAGATTTACGCCCGCCCGACAGATGTCGTCTCCCTTCTGCGTGTTGGCATCGTGCACTATCTCCGTTTTTGGAGAGGTAACTTTCTCAGAGTAGCATCCGAACGGGGAAATTGTATAGAGTTCTAGCCGACACGAGCATTTTGTGCTGGAGCCCGCAGCCGATAACCGCGTTCATTACTGGAGCATGCGTGTTTCCAGGGCGGCGTGGTTCTATAATTCGTATGTGGTTCATTAAATGCCCCTTTAATTTTGATTCATTTTGTTTTGCGATGTTTTGGCCTTCTCATAAAGCAATCGCTTCCAATCAAATTTTTTTCTATTGCCAATCCAGCTAGCCCGGATACCAATCGTAAGTCGATACATAGTATCAACACGATTAGGGGAATGCGGGCGATTGTGAAACATTCGCGTTCCTTTACCTAGCGTCGTGAAACTTCATTTATTTATTTGTACATTTATTTATTTATTTGTTTATTTATTTTATTTATTTATTTATTTATTTATTTTTTTATTTATTTATTTATTTATTTATTTATTTATTTATTTATTTATTTATTTATTTATTCATTTACTTATTTATTTAGTTATTAATATATTTGTTTATTTTTTTATTTATATCCTTATAGGATAGGTCCCGTCGTACTAGCGATATATTGAATCCGATAAGCAATCCACTGCTTTCGTAACTTGGCAGCTGGCGGGGGTTGTTCCAAGGCAATCGACAGAGGACAAAACGAAAAAAAATCCACGCTATGCTATCTCAATTCGATGGATACCGTTGAGATAATGAGGGTTCCACACAACTGAGCAATGTTACACTGTTCATCGCACGAGTGAGCAGTAGAGAGATTTCAAACAGTAAATATCTGAAAAATACTGAGATATTCTCATTACGAACCCCAAACAGCGTGATGCCTTTGCCATAATATAGCTGATATGCTGCTTAAACGTAATTTGTTGATCGAGAAAAACTCCGAGATCTTTGATACAATTCGTTCTGTCAATCATGGATTCTGCTAGACAGTATTAGAATCAAATTGGCGTTTTTTCCTTGACAACGTGATGGCCGTACATTTTTTTTAGGATTTTAGGTCATTCGGTGGATTTCGCATCATTCCGAAAAGGTTACTAGTTGGCTTCGAAGGAAAGCTGCGACGTCAGTATTCCAGATTCTGTGGTATAACTTGACAAAACAAATACTAAACAAATGTTAACGTCGTTTAAATATAGGAAAAATTAAAAGGACCTGGATGGCTGCCTTGCGGGTTACCAGATGAACTGTTCGGATACGCAATCACTTATCTTGACAGCTAGACGACGGTTACTGAGATACGATTGCGTCCAACCTTCGTCTATAGTATTGGTGTAGAAAAATAAGTGATAAAAAAATCAGAAAGGTTTCTTTGAATTTCAAAAATATAGTTTTATATATTTTGTTTTGATTTTGACTAGAAACTTTGGAATGATTTGAAAACCGGCAGTTTCCTTCACAGCCGATTAATCAGCAAAATTTTAAGCTTTTCAGCGAAATATTTCCCGAATCTCAAAGAAATCGTGTACCTAGATCTCAGCGAAAAATCCCAGATGACCAATAAGCACGAGAAATCTTCCGTAATGAGCTGTTTATACGTCTTCATGTCAGCATTTATAACGCAATTTAGCATTAAAGTATCCTATAATACTATTTAAAAGCCGCTTGTGGTGTACCGCCTCTGTCGGTAATAGGTAACATCGTTTTACCACAGACTAACAGACATAACACTCAAAAACAAAGCTTCGCCCGCTGTAACGGTCATTTTAAATATATTTGTAGTTGGGACTGTGGCCACATTTGAAATTATGGCGCCACTGACATATGAACAAGCATATGGGGGATAGACCACTAGTGAAAAATTGTTCTCAAACCTGAGGGGTAACCCACCAGTAAATGAGTGATTGGGACTGTGAATAAAAGGTGGAGCTAGTGTTCTGGGAAAATTGTCGGATCGATGTTTGTTGAGGGAATTCCCTCATAGTGTTATGTCTGTTAGTCTGTGGTTTTACATCCAATCGTTTTGGGTTGTTCTGATCCGTATAAAATAACACCAAATTGTGTGAAAGTACAGTGAATCTAGGACAGAATGGCCAAATTAACGTAAATATACACCCAGGTTTTTTACGCGGGAGATACGTACCGCGTAATAAAAATCGCGTTAATTGGAAAATCCGCGTAAAAAAAACTCATAAAAAACCGCGTAAAAAAACCTGAGTGTATGTCCAATTAATCCAGTAGTTGATTTAGGCTGATCTGACTCGAGTAGCTCAGTGCCTTGAGGTTTCAATTGTTTACGTATCTGTATATTGTTATGTATTGAGTACGGCTTTTTCCAATTTTCCAATAATAAAAATCTGATGATCAAAACAAAGTTCTAAGCGAAAAACAAAACCCGTTCCACAAATAGGAACACTCCTCTGTATCTGGTATAAATATGAACAAAATCGGTCCATTCTAGCTGTCGCAAGATAACACCAGAGCCAAATCATCAAATTAAAATCATTTGATTGCTCTGCAACGGCAACAACTGTGTGACACGTTTGATGCGGGTATGGATGCAATGATGAATCGGCAGGAACCGAACGAAAAGTTAGTGAGTAATTAAGAATTTATCGAATTAATAAAGTCAGTTGTGTTTCAGTACCGAACCGGATCGGTAGTTATACATTTTTTTGAAAAGCTTGAAATGTGGCGCCCAATACGGTACGCTAGCATGAAACTTGAAGTGAGAATTCGTAAATGGTAATTTCTTTTAACAAACTGTTTAATAAAAGTTTTAGCTGATCGAGCCATACGATGGATTATAAGAATTTGAATGATGCAGCTCACAGTAAGTCAGTGGAAAAAATGGGGACATTGTGGGATACCCGATAGATATCAAGGATCATTCTAACGTTCGAGATACTGAAACAAATGGGTTGAACAAGTTCAACCATGTTGGATTCATCTGGAA
Organism: Topomyia yanbarensis; assembly: GCF_030247195.1. NCBI lineage: Eukaryota > Metazoa > Arthropoda > Insecta > Diptera > Culicidae > Topomyia > Topomyia yanbarensis. Next base: position 43,077,525 of record NC_080670.1, read on the forward strand.
TGGAAAAAATGGGGACATTGTGGGATACCCGATAGATATCAAGGATCATTCTAACGTTCGAGATACTGAAACAAATGGGTTGAACAAGTTCAACCATGTTGGATTCATCTAGGATTGGTACGTATCACTTGTAAGTAGTGTAGAAGAGATTTTTTCATTAGAAATGGTAAACATTTTAAAGTCTTAAATTGTTAAGAATTTGCCTTCCTCTTATTTATTGATCAACTAGTCTGGATTATTTTTCCGAAGGTTGTTCCAACGAGTTCAGTAAAAAGGTTTCAATTCTAAAGTGATTTCGTTGATGATAGAATAATATGTAATAAGAGTGGCCTGATATTGAAATTTGACCTAAAACACTAAGCAAGGATCTACGATAATCATGCATAGAATTGCTGTTCAAGTTAATATTGAAAATGAATAAAAAGATTAACTAAATTTAAATTAATGAAGAGTGCTTTTTAAAGTCTAGGCTGAAAAATAGAAAAAGCACGTCAACGTACTAGAAAATAGACCAAGAAATAAATTTAAATTTTCAAAATCAGCCTACGGGATCGAGCAGAGATTATGTGATATAAACTTTCCCAAATTTGACTCCCTATCTCGCCAAATATCTCAAATTTACAATTAAAAAAAAATTAAACTTTTTGAGCGACTTCACAATTGACTTTCTTAAGACAGATATCTTCCGTTAAACTCCACTATAATAAAACTACAATATTATTATAGTGGAAGTAAACGTAAGACATCTCTATTAAGAGGGTTAATCTCAAGCTTCTTTATCCCCTCTCCCTTCCCTTAGTACGTCACGAATTATTTTTTCGTGATTATGACGTACCTTTTAATATTGTAGCCCCTTTTCAAAATTTGGGAAGAAAGTAAGGAAATCTTTCAAAAGCGACCTAAGCACCTAAGAGACCCAATAGAATACCGGGAGGTTATAAGTCACGCTTGTTTGTTTTCTACCATTCGTTGCTTGCGTTTTGAACGAACAACACATCGACTGGATCATGTGTACAATAAAGAAAAAGAATATCGGAATACTCATATAACTGCGTATAAATTTTCGGATACCAGTACACTCAAGTTTTTTTTTTACGCGGTTTTTTTTTGCGCGGTATTTTTTTACACGGTTTTTTTACGCAGATTTTGAAATTTACGTGGTTTTCATTTACGCGGATTTTGAAATTTACGCGGTTTTCATTTACGCGGTTTTTGAAATTTACGCGGTTTTCATTTACGCGGATTTTGGAAGTTACGCGGTATCCATCAACGAGGTTCCCTTTAACGCGGATTCTTAAATTTAAGTGGTCTTCATTTACGCGGATTTTGAAATTTACGCGGTTTTCATTTACGCGGTTTTCATTTACGCGGCATGTATCCCCCGCGTAAAAAAACCTGAGTGTACAACATGCAACTGTTTCCTAGCTGTGTGCTAAATCTATCAGTCGTCCTTCCCTCTGCTACGCGTGGTTGATTTGCCGAACTCGACGAACTGAATCGAATGGTATATGTCACTCGGCCCTCCGGGCCTCCGTTAAAAAGTCGGTTTGATATTGAGAAAGGCAAAAAGGTGCGAAATCGGCAGTCCCAAAAAGTCGATTTTTATAAAAAAAAATTTCGAGATAACATAAAATCTCGACGTTTCATGCATTTTAAAGATGTTTGGCATCAAAAATACGAATTCGATTTCTGAAATTTCATGAGGTCCCCCCTTTGAAAAAAAAAATTGAGTTCCGGCTTATATGGGAATTTCATATGTGACCGGACGATTTAGTCTATATTTCCGGACCCATATAAGCGATCCGTACGAAATTTAATAGACATCTATGGGGATATTATAGCTATCATTTGGGACTAAGTTTGTGAAAATCGGCGCAACCATTTCCGGGAAACTGATGTGAGTTCGTAAATTTTGAAAGATGGCCGCTTTTCCCGGGCACTTCACTGCCTGATTCTTCTGCGTGATGCTTTAAAATATGTCTGTATTTATTGGTTTTGAATAACATACCGTTCAACAAGATTGCAACACTAAAGCGAAGACTACATATTAAGAAGACTGATATCTGTTTCCTTCCCCCATACAAACGAGAAGCGACAGAGGTTCAGGAATCAGAATATATTGGCTCAAATGGCACGTTCCCCGTACATAGTCGGGGATTTGTGCCTCGACTGTATGTGTGTGTGCATCACTATGGAAAGTACCACCTTTACCCGCAAGTGGCGTTGCTGTTACTGTCTCTGGACAGAGTTGCCAGTCTTCTTGATATACAGTCTTCGACTAAAGTCAAAACTGACGGTTGCCAGATTGGTATAAAATTTCTTTATTTGTATGTTGGGACCACCCTAATCAATCCAAAACCATTTTTATATCAAGTATTCCGAAATTGCATCCAGCGTACTAAAATATTATGGTTGCAGTTGCAAACTGGAAAATCCATCCAGCGACAATCGGATTTTCTCCTGTTTAGTGCTAATCCATGATGTCGGAAGTAGTGCGCTGGATAGCGCATCATTGTACGAAAACAGCGCACTATTTCCGACGTGATTCCATTGTTTAGAACCAGCAAAAATACGATTGTCGTTGATTGGATTTTCCAGTTTTCAACTGCAACCAGAATAACTTAGTTTCGTGATTTGGAAAGTTTTTGAGATTTTTGGCTAACTTTTGTTCTAAGTGGCATCACTGTACATCTGTTTATGAAATTCAATGCAGTGTGCGATTCAGTGAAATTAAATGAACTGTGGCAGATAATGTTTGAGCTTGGCTTGCCGACAAATCTGATTAAGCTGATTCGTATGGCGTAACCAGAGAGACATTCATCTCATTTGTGATATCAGATGGATTGAAGCAGGGCGATACAGTCTCTTGTCTATTGTTCAACATACAACTCGAAGATCTGATGTGCAAACCCAGTCAAAATAAATGCGGACGACCATGGTCAGGCGATTTAAACAGTTTGCTTGTACTTTGTTTGTCTAGTGCACTTCATTTAGCCAAGGAACGTGGGTAATTGTGTGTAAGTATAGTAGAACAAAATCTCTGATCTAAAGTCTTAATGATCGTCAGATTGTGGTAAGTTTTGGTGTGCAATACCAACTTCACCATTGATTCTTCCTATAGTTTGGTGGTGATTACCTAGTATACTGATAAGTTTATGCGAGTTGATAATGAATCCGAAAATAAGTATTAATTGTAATTTTTATATTAGGCAATTAAGGGTGATTAAATGGCGCGTTCCATGGACGATTTAAGGTCGGGTAGGGCGGCAAAAAAATGACGGCGGCGAATCGCCCAAATGTTGCCTTTGAAATAGGCCCCTAATTGCCAGCGATTTGCTGACAAATTGAAGGACAATTAGCGCATCCGAGCTGGCAAATAGCTACCCGTTAGCCAGCAACTTGCCCTTTTTGACTGGAAAGGAACGGAACCATTATCACGACTAGAAAAACTCTAGAAAGAGAACTGCGGAGACTCCATCTTGGATCGATTGGATTCGCGTTTAGCTGCCAAAAGACGAATCCAATCGAACATTGCCTATCCTTATAACATTGGACGTGTTGCCATACAATGCCGGGGCATACGTTGCCAAAAATGCTGTTTTTCTCTCCGCAGTTCTCTTTCTACAGTTTTTCTAGCTTTTTTGTCTTTAAAAATGTAGCTGCAAGAATCGGGTTGACAAGTGCATGGTAGCTGGTAGAGAGCGAGGCAGTCCGACCGGTGTTGGTTCTTGGATGGAAATGGATAAGATACGGTACGAGATAGTGGACGAGTTTAAATAGCTTGGAACACTAGTGACATGTGATAACGATTTTAGCCTCGAGCTGAAAATACTTCCTATGGGTTGCGTAGTTAGCTAAAGACACGTAGCCTACAGACACGCACAAAATATATTATAGAATATAATCGCTGATACTCCCTGTTGCTGGCAGTAGAAAATGGAGAATGGTGCTGCCGCATGTACCACGAGCTATACCATGTACACAACCATGCTGACATGGGAAGTCCGATAACATATTGCAGACTAGAGTGGGCTGTAGCACGAATGCTGGACGAGAGACTAGTTCAGATTATAGTCAGCAAAGAACCTGGAAAATGATTCCAGATGAGCCAGATTTAATCGACCCACACTCGTTCGAAAAATAAATCTATGCTGATGCTGATTATGCTAACAAGAAAATGAAAACTGCTGATGGAAATATATATGTTTGGACATTCGAATTAAAGTAAACATTCAACACTATTTTTTCAACGTCATCAATCATTTTGTCTTTAGGATTTCTCAAAGTACACAAGATATTTTGGTGAAAGAAGTAGGATAATTTAAACATTTATTAACTAGATTTCCGTGTCATCTTATCTACTAATAATTATCTCAGTTTGACCTGTTCACGTTTCCTTCACATACGCCAAAGGATCGGTTGAATAGCGGACATATCTAGAGCCAATTTGATGAATTCAGCAACTTCTTGCCAAGAAAAGGTCAATTCTGCGATATATGTCCACTACACAGTAGTTAACTAAACTGTTTTTTCTTTTATAATTTTACAGCATTTTCAAAAAATTTCGACCGTTCTCATCAGATTGTTTGCGTACTTTAAGCATTCAGTGAGGGATGCAATAATACAGCATGACATAAAATAACTTGTGTGGCTTTCTAAACACTGCGTACGCAACAGAATTATTTATTGTTTCTTTCATGTACATTGTTAATAAGTTTTATTTTTCATATAGCTGGTTAAAAGACAAACCTAATCGTCATTAGTAAACTGTACGTTGCGGTTGGCTATTTTATTCCTGTACCAGCTACGTTGTAATTGGGACACATGTATGCTATTGCAGCCCTACTATAATGGCTAGTTTGTTTCAAATATATTGCGCGATTTTGGTATAGCCTGTTTATGGTTTGATATTTTATTCTTTTTTGTTCAAAAATGATTTTACTCAACCACACTCATAGTACATCGGATCTTCTAATCATATCATCATATTGTCAATGGTAAAATTGTTAGTGTTGTTTGATAATGTCTGCCTATTCATGTTCGGTTTCTATTTAGTTTTATTTTCTAAGAAAAAAATTAAACAATTAGTAATAAAAACAAAATCAACAAATATTTTCCAACAAGCTGGGCTTCAAGCATAAAGGAAATGATAAAGATTAAAATATTATTACTAACAGATCTACTTAAACTGTAAAGTAGCATTTGGTTGGCCTCCTGAATTAATATTGATTTGGTGCAATTTCTACCACAACGGGTAAAGGTGATACGATTTTTGCTTGTGAAAGGTGACGAGATTAGTACGGAGTAAAGCTTCAGAACGCGATGCTTCGAGACGGGAAGCGAAAAAAGATTCGACAAATTCTTTGAATGGGTCTTCAATTGAAACATATGGATCAAACGGCAAGCCTTTTTGAAATAAACTAATAATGTTGAATCAGGTAAAACCATAAAGTAGGAAACGCTTGATTGGCGTATTACGCCGATGAATTAATCACAAAAGTTCACAACTGGTACTGCTTATTCGCGCATGTACTGGTAGTCGACTTCGTTCAGTGGGACAAAGGTTTCCTTGATGGACTGTGGTGTTGACCATCGCAGTACGTAGTGCGGACCGCCGGCCTTGTCATTGGTTCCTGTGGATTGAAAATACAATGTCATTATCAATCCAGTACTACTAGATTATTATAAAGCATACTGAACACACTGGAAGTCTGGAAAAAGATATGTGTTTTAATACATTAGCAACAATATTAGTATCAGTGACTTTTTTCATTGTTTTACATTTAACGTTGTATCCACACGAATATACACATTTCGTAGTACTGAATTTGAGCGTACAACCCAAGCTAAATTACAATGGTGGTGTAACGATCCTACTGAAACTATGAATTTCGGTCCTTGAAACCAATGACTGACTTGCTATCTCACCAAACTACCCTTTAAAATTGAGAATAAAAGGTAGCTTTTTGGATTTATAAATATTTACACAAAGTTGTCCCCCAATAACACCTCAATGGAAATAATCAAAGACGAATGATGCTTTCCTCGACTTAGTGGTTATTATAAAGGAATGGAATCCAAATTTTTTTTATAAATATATCAAAGTAATAGTGTGCATTCGAACGTATACTCACCAGACATTCGGCCGCCTCCGAACGGTTGCTGACCTACAACCGAACCGGTAGATTTATCATTTACATAGAAATTACCAGCAGTCATTTTGAACTCTTCCATAGCACGTTTCAGGAACGCCCTTAAAATGAAACACATTCCAGTCAATATAATCAACACTCGACTAACAGCACTTACTCATCCTTCGAGAAAACTGCTCCGGTCAGGGCAAACTTCGTGGAGCCTCCAACCAGCTTCATCGCCTGATCTAGATCTTTGTCTTTGTACACATATACACTCAGCACCGGGCCGAAAATTTCTTCAACCATGATCTTATCGAGCGGGTCGCTCGATTGGACAATCGTCGGCTCGATAAAGTAGCCCTTGCTATCATCACATTTGCCACCGGCTATAATTTCCAAGTTTTTCGAGCTCTTTGCGTGATCAATATACGATTTGATCCGCTTAAATGCCTTATCGTCAATAACAGCCGATGTGAAGCTGCTGAAATCGGTAACATCACCAATCTTTAAGGTATCACGAACCTTAACGAGTCCCTCCTTAATTTTAGGCCACAGCGACTCCGGGGCGTACATTCGGGAGCAAGCGGAGCATTTCTGACCACAAAATTCAAACGACGAGCGGATCGTTCCATTCACAACCGACTCGACGTCGGCCGATGGATGGATGAAGTGGTAATTCTTGCCACCGCACTCGCCAATCAGTCGTGGGAAATTGATGTAGTTGTTAATGTTTTCCCCTACTTGACGCCACAATCGATTGAAGGTGCTGTGGAATTGAACTTAGTGTTGTTTGGGAACCGATAAAAAACAGACGTTTCTGGCAAAGGTAACACTTACGGTACTGAGCCAGTAAAGTTGATACCGGCAAGGTGCGGCGATGCGGTAATCGTATCACCAAATACTGGACCATCGGTTGGAATGAAGTTGACGACACCTGGGGGGACGCCGGCTTCACGCATAATTTTAAAGATGATGTAGTTAGACAGCAGTGCCGTATCCGATGGTTTCCACAAAACTCCATTTCCCTGATAGAAACGAAAAGCATTGCGTTAGAGACAGAGCAACATTGATAAACAGAGAACAGCTAACCATCAAAGCCGGTGTGTATGCAAGGTTGCCACCGATCGCAGTAAAGTTGAACGGACTGACGGCTGCTATAAATCCGTCAATACCCCGGAATCGCATGGAGTTTTTCGTCACTTTCATATTTTCGCTAATGGGGTGGTACTTCGAGGCTTCTTTCAAATAGAATGTATTCATTCTAAAAGTAATTGTAATTCCAGTAAATTGTTCGATCGATAAAAGAAAACCCATTTTTACCTAATAAAATCTATCAGTTCTGCAGCGGAATCGATTTCCGCTTGGATCACAGTCTTCGCCTGTCCGAGCATGGTTGCGGCATTCAGTTCCTGTCGGTATGGGCCAGCCATAAGATCGGCCGCCTTCTGCCAGATTTTGATACGCTCGGCTACTGGTGTTCGATCCCATTTGACCTGCGTTTCCGTTGCGGTTTTAATGGCCTTCTCCACCAGCTTCTTATCAGCCCAGTAAAACTTCGCTATCTTTTTGCTGTGATTATGCGGCATCACCTGGTGCTGGACGGAATTCGTTCGGAACTCCTCGCTACCAATGATAATCGGAACATCCTCCGTTTTGTCAGCGGTCTTTTTCAATGCTGCTTCGAGTTCTTTGCGCTCCTTTGAACCTTTCTTGTAGCTCAGTACCGGCTCATTGATGAGTGGGAACTCCGACAGTTTGTTTTCAGGAACGATCGAGCCGATACAGCGCACACCATACCTAAAGGGGTAGGAAACACAAAATTTAATGTTGTTGAAGGATAGTGGGGAAAAGTTTAGAAACCAATCCTAATGCACATAGGGTGTATTCATGTTTATTTGTTGTATCTACACCAACAAACCATTTGGCCACAATAGTGGTGTTTAGACTAGTTACATAAATATATTCATCTTCAAGTGGAAGTCGAATACCGAGCTCACACTGTGGAGAATAGGCTGAAGATCGGTAACAGAGCCCTGGCAACCATAGTTGGTTCTCCCAAAAAGGTAATCGCAGCAGAGTTATTACGTCGAGCTCAAAAGCGGGCTTGAAGATTCAGGCGTTCGAAAATTGTAGACCAATCTACTCTGGGAGACAGAAAATCCGAGACGAATAGGGTTCGAGAACAGTCCCTACGGATGCTGAGAGTGTCGAGTTGTATTAACTAATAACGATTTTCGTAGCTCGGCTGCTGAAATCTGTTTCGCTACTGGAGATGAACCAGTGTTGAACAGCCCCGTTCTGGTAGTACGGATTCTAAACAACAGAACAATATTCTAGTGTTGAGCGTTACTGGGCCGCGATAACTTCCTTGCTTTTATACCATAACGAATAGCGATAAGCACACCGCCACTTCATGCCTTATGGCTGTTGAAGTCATTTCTATCACAGCGGTAGATATCAAATGCTGAACCAAACACCTCGGCCAAGATGATGACGCCATACAGCAGCCCTTCGTCGCGAACAACTAGCTAGCTGTCCGTTGATGAATTTAAGCTACCAACATTCTGGTAGTAAACCTCGATGTTCACGGGGTCTCTGCAAAGAGTGTAGTAACCCCGCGAGCAGTATCGGAACGGCTGATAGTAGTTTTAGCGACTATGGCGGGAAATTTGAGACATCTCGAATCAACTCCGTTGCGCCCCAGAATACCACGGCCGTCGTCGGTGAGAAAAATGGTTGACATCTGTTCACGAGATGTCGGATACTTGCTATTTGTGGCAGATTGGGAGACCCTTTTATCCATCCCACACACAGGACCTCATGGCGACTGAATATCGCTTTGATGGTGCGATGTGGACAACAGGAACAGAGCTGTCGTAGCTGACGGCGAGAGTCAAACGCTGAGTTTCCGAGAATGGCGGCTTAGAAGACCACTTCTCCACCCAAGCACACAGGATCAGGACGACTGCTGAACGCTGGCGGCAAGGGCTCAACTGCGGCCGGCAAGTGTTCTAGGGCTTCCATAGTACCAACTGTGTTGCGTTCCTGTATGCGCTAAGTATCGACACTCCTTCACGTAGCTTAGCATCCTCAAATTCCTGAACAGTATGGCTTGCAACCATATGTTCTGGGATTAAAAGTTTTATCACGAAACTTTGGGTAAATTCCAACTTTGAAGTATATTAAGGTCCAAGTGCGGACGCCTGTATCTTCTTGAACCTTATTTAGGTATTGGGGTCAATATGACCCAAAATAAACTTTCAAACTTCGATAACTTTTTAAATTTTGCACCAAGAAGTTTTGAAATTATTGACTTTTCCTCTTTTATGGAGAGCAACGATTTTCAATAGAATTCAGAATTTTAGGACATTCCTAAAGGGCTGTACAAAAAAAGTTACGAATAAGATGTTAACGGACAACTGTTGATACGGCATTTAATTAGCAAGGGACTGGAAGGTAAGGTATATTTTTTAATATTAAGAGCCATAGTACTCAAGAGAGAGAGAGCAAGGAGTTGAAGGGAGAAAGTTTAGAAAAGCGTGGAAAGGTCATATGAGCAAGCTTAGAGTTTACCGGCGACTTAACCCTTTGTCTGCTACCGTAGGAGTCAGGATCTTTTGGTATTAGAAATGCGAATCACCTGGGTCTACGGCATGTCCGGACAAGCGTAAAGTAAATTGTAAATTGTTACTTCATGCTGTCGGTTGCGACAGCATGAAGTTAGTTACTACAAAAAGAGACTGGATGTTGTGTATAGACGTAAACAGCGTCAAGAGATGGTTGCGTGTGATCTGTTAAAAACCCGAACCCGACCCGAATCCAAAATTTCCAAAATCGAAAAACCCGAACCCGAAAGCATTTCAAAGACCCGGAACCCGACCCGAACCCGAGAAATTTAAATGTAGAAGCCAAACCCGACCCGAAACCCGTCGGGATCGGGTCGGGTCCGGCTTTCGGGTCCAAAAACCCGAACCCGACCATCTCTACTAGAGATAAGTCGTCATCTATCGGAATATTAGTTAGTAGTAGCAGACAATGTTTTCTACCTCATTCAGTGCATTCTCAAGTACCTCGGTAGACATCACTCTCGTCGTTATCACTTTGCTTAAGTTTTGCTTCACTGTCCTAATGAGACGCTCCCATACTTGGGGAAACAGGGGTTTTTTGCTAGGGGATGTTTCGCCACTGCGACCACTATTCAGGTTATTTTTTGTGGCTATGCAGGAGGGTTGAATCTCCACTCGGTGTGCCTTGAATTGGTTCTGCTTATCCGGGGTAGGGCAGACGCAGTAAATCCAACAACTTTTCGGTATCCGGTTCTTGTGCTTTGAAGAGATGCTCATAATCAGGATGACTAGTTCGTCCGTGAACGCATCTCCTTGAGCGATGCGATACAAATAGCTTTCAGCTAGAACGAGTTCTTCGGTACTTAGCGGCCCACTGAGTGGTCACCAGTCTTTTCCAGTTGAATGTACATGTTTCAAGTGAACATTGTCGTTCAGCGCAACAACGTTATCTAGCTTGAAAACTGCTCCGGCATAATCAATGTTTTTCGCGCAGCTAGCAGATGAGAACGGAGTTCATTGTTGGCTGTACCGTACCGCTGCAACGTTATTGGGCACTGTTCATCGTGTGTCCACAGAAAGGAGGGTCCACAGAAACACGGGCATTGCGGAGTAAGATCCCGAAAATCTTTCCATTTGGTGCCTAGGTCTGCGCCGTTCTGCTGTGACGGACGGTATCCAATGCCGCTTAGACGCCTCGGTGCTCTCCAAGATTTCACTGACTGGAAAGGCGACAAATCGGCTGTATCTTCTGTGGTCCGAGTTCACACAAATCTCTGGAATCGGTGTAAATAAATCGCTGACTTGGATCCAGAGCACTCTGGATAGTATTCGTCAATCGCATTCCTAGCACAGCTGCTTGAAGTTCGACTCAGAGAATTGACAAACCACGAAGAGGCGCCACTCTCGTCTTAGCGGTTACAAGTGCGCACTCGATCTTGTTTTTTTGTTGCAAACACGTGTTCCTTGCTGTTGTAACTCCGTTCTCGCTCGAGTCGACAAAGGTATGCAGCTGTGTCTTAGAGATTACCGGAAGTCAGTAGACGAAAACACCTTGAAATTAAGATGTCTTCCACATTGGGACCGACCTTCATCCACAGCAGCCACTTCTTAAACTTCACGTGGCATGAAAGAGCAGACTGTTGGCAACCTCTCTGAATTTTATTAAAATGTTTGATGCATTGTTTCCATTTTTAGAGACGAAAATATGGGACGCAGAAAAACCGCCACTATACCCCGGACCCGGGGTAAGTTGGAGGTGTGTATGGATACACTAAAAATAAGCAATCAAATGAAGATTCGATTACTTAAGGGGTCCTTTTGGAGATTCTGTCACGTTCGCCCGAATGACATTCGCCCGAAAGCCATTTACCCGAAGGACATTTGCCCGAATGTCACATAAACCCGAATGTCATTCACCCGAATGCCACGAAAACCCGAGAGACATTCGCCCGAATGCAACGTAAACCCGAATGCCATTCGCCCGAATTCCGTATACCCGAAAAACATCGAAATGTCAATCGAAAAAATTTAATTTATTAAGATGAAATACAAATTTTATTACATTTGATGCTATGAAGAAATTAACAATAAAGCTATACCAGTCAAATAGTTAATCCAATCACCTGGTTTGTATGATTTAACTAGGGTTTCCAGTTTTAGGTCCTTTCGTGAGTTCTTTTTAGATTTTTTAGCTGTTGGTACCGCTTGTAGTGTACGTAAAACATACGTACTAGGGTTTTTCTCTTCAAGCTGCAACTTCTTCAACACACCATAGAATTTCCAAGGTTTAACAAACCGTTACATTTATTGTGCTAGTCTTCCATATTATTGGTGGTTCTAGGAATCTTTGTCGATACATTTTCGAAAACTGACCACGAAGCGGGGGGCAAAGAAGGGTTATCAAGAAACTTTTTGATTAGTTTCCTTCCTACCAAAAATACAATTTTACTAATGTAATACAAAAAATCGTCGAGAGCCTTTGGACAACTTTTACTCATTTCTTCGAGTGCCATTGGAATACCTTGATGGGGCAAGAAAGCCAAGGCAACAACTTGTTTGTAAATTAGTTGTATTCGGTGATCTTCCGAATATTTTGTCTGACGACCAAGTTATTTTATTTTTCTGAAAAAACTTTGGTTTAGATGGAAGAATCATCCGTGAATTAGGTGGAAGAATCATCCTGTCTCGAAAACCAATATTACGTAGAGAGCTATTTGGTATATAGATTCAAGAAATTGCTGTTTTGACAGAAGGAATCAACTCTTATATTTGAGTATACCGGGCAGACGAGTGGATCAACAATTTCTTTGCAAACTTATTTTGCATGCAGATCCAAGGATTTGTCATGTTTGAAAGAACCAATCAACCCCTGATTGTGGGAAAAGAGCTGCTCATGTTTAAAAGAAGGAATCAATCCCTAAGTGTGAGTAAACCGGGCAAACGAGTGGATCACCGGTTTGATTGCGAGGGCTATTTGGTATACAAACTCAAAGAACTGCTCATATTTAAAGAAGGAATCAACCTCTATATTTCAGTAAACCAAGCATACCAATGGATCACAGGTTTGCCGAGTAGGGACCTCCGCTTCGGTTCCTTAACCTCGGTAATTGTGGCAAAGCCGCATCACACTAGCTTCGCCACATAATATTAATTTATGAGCTACTATTTACTAACGGTGTTGTGCCAAATGGACTTCCACCATGCAAGATATAATTACTAATTTAATTGATTCAATTCGTTAACGGAACATCTTAATATATATTTACCTAGATCGATGGTGTTTCCGAAAGATTTCTTATTATTTTGTCCGGTTTATCACAAGATTTCACCGCTCGAGCTGCGTCCTATATGCATCAGTTTGCACCGGAAGAGCATTTGTGGCGTTGGCAACAGAACCTCAGTGACGTCGGATAGTACACCTAAAAGTGATGTCGCATAGCCACATTGTCAGTGTACGGTTGACTAATGTGGCTACGTCATATCGCTTTCTGGTGCACTGTCCGACTTCGCTGCCGCTCAGTCGGCTTTAAACTAGTTATAGCCCCTATGTTTGAGTAAACCGGGCAAACAAGAGGATCACAGGTTTGCTTATAACTCCGGTGACGGGTGGATCAACGCCTCGTCCTACGGAACCTCAGCGGCTTTGCGCCGCTTCGGATCCTTGGCCTGGGATATGCGACCAAGCTGCATCACACTTGCTCCGCTGTATAAGCTCACTTGTTATTGTTCAGTTTATCAAACTTTGGTTAAAGATTTCACATTTCGCGCTCGGATTTGGTTTATTTAGGTTAAAATACATCCTTTTGGCAAAAAAGCGCATTAACGTCGGACTTCTATCACTAAAGTCACTAAACTAGACAATTACCGATTTTATATTATATTATATTAGTGAATGTGGTATTCGGGTTAATGACGTTCGGGCGAGTGGTCCATTCGGGTTAATGACATTCGGGTAAATGGTCCATTCTGGTAAATGGTTTTCGGGCGAACATGATTCGGGTAAATGACTTTCGGGCGAATGTCATTCGGGCGAATGTGATAAAACCCCTTTTGGAACGTGCTGAACAAGAAAACTGTATATTAACCGACAATTGGCGATTTGCGGCAAAACCAAAATTAGTCATGCGACACCTATGATTCAGCTCATGAACTGGCAAAGTGATACAGTTTGCTTTTTTTCACCCGTAAGTGAGTCGTAGCTTACAACAAAATCTTCATTATCTTCTCGGAAAAAGCTTACCACAGCCAAAATATGAATGAAACGAGTAAGAAATTTAGTTTTATTTGCAATTATTCTGAAATTACAGCCATTTGCAACTATTTGACTCATACATTTCTTCGAAATGTAATCGGGGTATTATTGTGGTTATAAAAAATCGTTCCATAAATAAAGTTCCAACTCGAAACCGAGACCCAATCAGTACCTACGAATGTCAAACTCCTTCATATTTTGAACTACGTAGGAGATTCAGTGAAGACTATCGGAGAGAAGGATCGGCTGTGCATGATACAAAGCTGACACTTTCCTATTAGCCGGATATATTCTTTCCTCGCCTGATCTGGAGAGTTTCATGAATTTACACCATCTCCTGAAGGTTTAGCTTAACTTAGGACGAATGGGAAATGCTGTTGCGGTGGCTACGGTGCTCAACAAATTACATTTCGAAACAGCGCGCATATAGCTCTGCGAATAATATTAGAAACCACTATGTTTTACACTCTTTTCGCAAGATGTTTACTCATCATCTTATAAAATGATGGTTTTCCTTCATTTTCATAAACAATTATCAACAAATTGATCGGTAATTTGGTGTTTAACAGTTATGTGCCCAACAAAAAAAAACACCTTTAACAGGCCAACGAGGGTACCCGGGTACCCACAAATTGAAATGCTCATAACTATGGCTTTTTTTTTTTTTTTTTTTTTTTACAATGGAGAAGACCTTTATGTCCTAGCCCAGTACACGTGCTAACGGTAGGGTCCAATCTACCACACGGGGTGCACTGGGGGCGTGTCGGACTCGAATGGTGACCAGCCATTAATACCGACTAAACTCCATTGGGCTCCGCCATCATTCCTCCCAGGAACTACCTCTCGGTATTACTTCTGGGGGGATGGCTGTACTCAATGTACTCATTCACTCTCACTCACGCGATCATACATCCTGTATGAGGCTTACTTGGGTGCTCTCTCAATCACACTTTGATTCACTCTCAAACACTCCCACATGAGGCTGACTTTTGTGCTCACCTTTTACGTTCCATGCGAGGCTGACTTGTGTGCTCACCTTACTCATTCCTTGCTAGGCTTACTTTTGTGCTCGCCCTACCCATCCATGTGAGGCTGACTTGGGTGCTCACTAGAGTGACAGAAAAAAAATGACCCCCATCGGCCCACCCCTGAGTCGATTCCTAGTCCCACCAGGAGTGTCTGCTCCAAATTTGAGCCAAATCGAACAAGTCTAGCTACCGGACCAACGTGCTTGAAGTTTGTATGGGATTTTTCGACAATTTACATGGAGAAAACCAACTTGCTCACATTTTCGCCGCTAGGTGGCACTGTATACATCAGATTATCACCAAAAGAGAAACTTAAGAAGATAATTTTATTATCTATAACTTTGTTGAAGACTGCAAAGCGATCTGACTCCAATAGGAAAAGTTATTAAACTTTTAACGAAGTGATGTCTGAGTCAGTTTTGCATGGGGCATAGCAGTGCATGGTAGTGTATCAGTACTAGGTTCTACAAACTAAACATTTTTATGGAAAAATGGTTAGATTTAGCTGAATAGTAT
This sequence comes from Topomyia yanbarensis, assembly GCF_030247195.1. Taxonomy (NCBI): domain Eukaryota; kingdom Metazoa; phylum Arthropoda; class Insecta; order Diptera; family Culicidae; genus Topomyia; species Topomyia yanbarensis. The sequence continues at coordinate 43,093,021 of NC_080670.1, forward strand.
GTTCGGAAGAATTGTAGTACATAATACGAGTTATGTTTTGGTTAGAAAATTGTAGTTCCACATCTAACCGCATAGATGGCGCCAACACTAACTTTTCAACGAAGAGAGATAGAAATTAGGTGTCTTCTACAAAGTTGTAGAACAAGAATATTGCAGTAATTCTTCCAAACATTTCAATATTCTATCTCTCTCCGTTGAAAAGTTAGTGTTGGCGCCATCTATGCGGTCACAGATTGAACTAAAATTTTCTAACCAAAACATAACTCGTATTATGTACTGCAATTCTTCCGAACATACTATTCAGCTAAATCTAACCATTAATCCACAAAAATGTTTAGTTTGTTAGAACCTAGTACTGATACACTATCATGCACTGCTAGGCCCCATGCAAAACTGACTCAGACATCACCTCGTTAAAAGCTTAATAACTTTTCCTATTGGAGTCGGATCGCTTTGCAGTCTTCAACAAAGTTGTAGATAATAAAATTATCTTCTTAAGTTTCACTTTTTATGATAATCTGATGTATACAGTGCCACCTAGCGGCGAAACTGTGAGCAATAGGGTTTTCTCCATGTAAATTGTCGAAAAATCCCATACAAACTTCAAGCACGTTGGTCCGGTAGCTAGACTTGTCCAATTTGCTTCAAATTTGGAGCAAGTACTCCTTGTGGGACTAGGAATCGACTCAGGGGTGGGCCGATTGATTTTTCAAAAATTCATTATTTTTCTGGGCAGTCTAGTGCTCACCCTATCACCTGATTCACTCTCAATCGTGCCACTCTATTGTACCTTTGTCACTCCCTCTGGCATCCCATGTGGGACATTTTTCTTAGGCCCCACTTCTGACATACCATGCGAGGCTGACTTTTGTGCTCACCTTTTTCATTCCTTGCTAGGCTGACTTTTGTGCTAGCCTCTACCAACCTGTGAGGCTGACTTTTATGCTCACCCTTAACATGCAATGTGAGACTGACTTGGATGCTCACCCTTTCACTCCTCTGCCACGCCATGAGGCATCGATAGCTTAGTTCCAACATACTACGCTACGACCCTCCCGTCTTGGCATGAGGCAGTCCACTTATACGCCTATACACTCACTCTTCTGTCTTGCTTCGGGGTGGCTGGGTTTACCCCTTACGCGGTTGCCATTCGCTGCGCCAACCTACCTCGGCATGAACAGACCATTCACTCTCTTATTTTGCGCTTGGCCTTTTTCGCTCCAGCTAACCAATCACTAGTTAGCCGTGCCCGTCGTCTGTTGCTCGGTTCGCCAGATTACCTGTAGCCTACTGGCAATCTGGATGGTAGCAGCCGAGACTGCGTTCCACTTCTCCACCGTTTGACACATCCGCTGAATAAGGGTATCCGGGGTTGTGTCCCAGCCACAGACGTCAAGCATTGCTCTTCTTTCGACGTCGAACCGATGACATACGAACAGTATGTGTTCGGCAGTTTCGTCTAAACCTGGGCAGTCCGGGCAGACTGGGACCTCCGCGTGCCCGAACCTGTGGAGGTACTGTCGGAAACAGCCATGGCCTGACAGGAATTGTGTCAGGTGGAAGTGAACTTCCCCATGGGGTCTTCCCACCCAGCTCGATATGCTAGGTATCAGCCGGTGGGTCCACCTACCTTTCGAGGAGTTGTCCCACTCACGCTGCCATCTGGCGACCGAGGTCACCCTGGTGCGCTCGCGGGCTCCCCTATTTCCACGTAGCTCAAAGCACTCCTCATCTTCCCGAATGACCAGCCCGACTGGCATCATGCTCGCTATCACGCAGGATGCATCGTGTGATACCGTGCGGTAGGCAGATATCACTCTGAGGCACATCACGCGGTAGGTGCTCTCCAGTTTCTGTAGGTAACTGGTTACCCTCAGTGCTCTTGACCATGACGGGCCGCCGTACCTGAGGATAGATACGGCAACGCCTGCCAGTAACCTACGTCTACTGGCGCACACCTTTGAGCTGTTGGACATCATTCTCGATAGTGCCGCAACAGCAGTCGACGCTCTCTTGCACGTATAGTCGACATGGCTGCCGAAGGTCAGCTTGTCGTCTATAATGACTCCGAGAGACTTCAGACTTCGCTGTGAAGTGATCGCGACTTCTCCCACATGGATAACTGCATGTTGTGCCGACTTGCGGTTGTTGACGATAACTACCTCCGTCTTATGATGAGCGAGCTCCAGGCCTCTCGCGCTCATCCATTCCTCCACCGTGCTAATCGCGTGTTCTGCGGTTAGTTCTACCTCAGGAATTGACTCCCCGTAGACCTCCAAGGTTACGTCGTCAGCAAAGCCGACGATCTTGACCCCAGGAGGGAACTTCAGTCTCAGAACCCCGTCATACATGAGGTTCCATAGCACCGGGCCTAGGATCGAGCCCTGCTCATAACTATGGCTTCCTTTAACCGATTTGGACACTTTTAGATGTTTTGGATTCAGGAACTCGTCCACTTTTTGATTCTGTACAATAAAAACGGAATAATTGATCTGGTTTTTGGTAATCCGGATTTTCCGGAGTAATGTTCCAGTACTAGGATATGATTTGTAAATTTTAATAATGTCCTAGCAATATGAGTATCAAAATTTTTCAAATTGTCTCGGAAGTCTGTTTTTTATTGTTACGGGACCCTATGGCAATTTGAAAAAAGGAATTGAAATGAAATGGCCACTCACGGCCCCACGGGAACCTGCTCCGGAATGTCCGTTCCGGGGTCAAACCACCAAATGGTTCCAAAACCACGAGATACAGCCTACTGATGCAATTCCAAGAATTTTGATACCCATATTGCTAGTATTCCATTGAAGTTCGCAAATTGTACCCCAGCACTGGAACCTGCTTCCAGAAACCCGGATTCCCGGGAACCGAATAAAGTAACCCGATTCATTTTTACCAAGTCCAAAAGTGGATAAGTTCCTGAATCCAAAACGGCCAAAAGTATCGAAATCGGTTGGATATTACCTTAGTTATGGGCATTTTAGTTATGTGGGTACCCGGGTACCCACGTCGGCCTGTTACGTAGTAAAAAAATTCAGGAGCCCCTCCTCAATCCCACCCTTACTATATCAACAATATTATTAACCCAAAAGCTTGACTTAGTAAAGTTCTAAGATGTCACAAAGTTTCAATTTCCAGCTATGGATAAAACATAGGAATTTAATCAATTGAAACTTAAAAAGGTACCCGGGTACCGCGTCGGACACACAACGGTTAAAAGTCATTTTTTACCAATGTTTACAGAAAATATATGCACTATGACAGAACAGAATAAAATCAGCAACACTTTCCTTCCAGCGCTATCTTCGAGCGGTTTCAACGTAGAATCGCCAATTGGTAATATATTTCGGTCTCAATACCCCGGCATTTTGACTTAGACGCGCACTTGATATTCAAAAGCAATTTTTAAAAATTTTTCAGGGGATTGGCCGATGTAAATGTCTCTTGCATTGATGAAATACACAAGAAAAAGATTTTATTACTTTAGAGTGAATTTCAGAAAAAAAACTTAACTTACCCCAACCGCATATTTAAAAAAAAAACTATTTTAGAATGACTTTTATTCGTGGATAGATGTAATATCTGTACGGATACTGAAAGCTCTTTTTACGCCCTACCAAAAAATGCAATCATTTGGGATATAGATTGAAAATCATCCTAAATAACACAAAGTGTTTAAAATTTAGAAAATTTACTTGGTTTGCGCAATATCGCCCACAACTTCTACAAAACAAAATGTTTTGCAACAAAAATACATTGGATAATGGGTTTCATATAGCTTGAGGTCCACAACGCGAGACAGCGCTACATGTCTGATAGAAACGGAGAAAAAGGGATTCCGCCAACTTACCCCAAACGCCAACTAGCCCCGGTCTCCCCTACATAGGAAAGTATGCGATACAACTACAGGGATTGAATATTAGCATTAACATTCGAAGGGTTTCTCGCTTAGTTGGTCGTGTCGGCCGGATAGGTCATCCTGGCTTGAAGATGGAGCTATCCTTTTCAGTATCCCACCAAATTCCAAGAT
>NC_080670.1:43097550-43187550 GCF_030247195.1 Topomyia yanbarensis
AAAATCAGCGAAATTAAATAAATTTCTTTCCATCAAAATAGAAATTCAAAATGTATTTTGCGTTGCGTGCAATGTATTTTGCGTTGCGTGTAAGACGTCAAAACCCTACAAAAAACTAACCCTATATTCAACACAACGTCGAACAAAGTGGATCAGCGTAGGACGATTGTTAAACAAACTTTTGTGCGAGGAAGTGCAAAGTTTATGCAAAAATGGAAATTAAATGCATTTTTTTTTCTAATTTGATGCAAATTTGTTATAAATTCCTAGAGTGATCTGCCCCTAGATAAAACCTAACTTATATTAAGTATTTTTTGTGTTTCGAATTCATTTCGTAAGTAACTAGACACCCGGATGCTGGAATAAACCGTTATTAACCGTTATGTGTCCGACGCGGTACCCGGGTACCTTTTTAGGTTTCAAATAATGAAATTCCCATGTTTTTTCGATAGCTGGAAGTTGAAACTTTGTGACATCTTAGAATTTCACTAAGTCAAGCTTTTGGTTTAATAATATCGTTGATATAGTAAGGAGGGGCTCCTGAATTTTTTCACTGCGTAACAGGCCGACGTGGGGGTACCCACAAAACTGAAATGCCAATAACTAAGGTAATTTCCAACCGATTTTGATATTTTTGGGTGTTTTGGATTCAGGAACTCATCCACTTTTAGACTTGGTAAAAATGAATCGGGTTACTTAATTCGATCCCCGGGAATCCGGATTTCGGTTAAAGGAAGCCATAGTTATGAGCATATCAATTTGTGGGTACGCCCCTCCTTAAGCAAAAATAGCTATATTTCACCATTCGACACTATGCTCTCCGCACCAACTACCCTAAGGGACCATTCATAAATTACGTAACACAAAAATGGCCCAAAATTGACTCCCCTCCCCCTATGTAACAAATTGTCACAAATTTTCACATCCCCCCTCCCCTGTTACGTAACAAATTCCAAGAAAAAATTGTTTTTCTTCGATGAATACATGTTACGTAACGATCTAGTTAACACCCCCTCCCCCTATGTCACAACTTGTCGTACCCCCTCCCCCCTAAAAGCGTTACGTAATTTATGAATGGTCCCTAATTTGTTGTTATATTAGTTAGAAATCAGTACCCGTTTCGTGTTTTATTAAAAACATCCTGATACAAGTATTATTAAACATTTTTCAAAGATACCTAAATTCTAATTTTCTTTCATCCAGGGCAAAATACCACCGGTTATAGTTTAATATGCCCTACAACAAGAGGATGGTATGCCCACAGCAATCGGTGAGTATGCCCCACAACAATGGGAGGGGCGTTTTAGCCGGTGATGAACTGTTGTGAATGCATGAATAATTCTACACGCACACATAGTTGTAAGCCAAGCAAAAAACTAAGATAGTAACTATAATATTCTAGTAAGCTACTTGAAATAGTTCTATCAAAACCGACTTTTTCTAATTGGTTGTAATGCTATTGTAAAAAGTGGGCGCTTACATCAAAATAGCGATTTTGAAACTTTTGTGCATATTGTTGTTTTGCGACATATTAACCCATTTATGCCCACGTTGTTTATGGACAACAACGTTTTTAAACAGCTATAACTTTTGATTAAAGCAAAATTTGCTCACAAAAACAAACAAGGCTAATAAATGTGACTATTTCCTTTTATTTGAGTATTAATAGTTTCAAGGGTCAGCTCTAGAACTGAAGTTGTTGCAATTAGTCTGATTGGATTCCGATGGAGCAGTGCTGCCAGGAACAGTTTACGTTGACGACGGTAAATGAATTTTTCATATATCTTCGTTATGTTGCAATACTATTGAAAATTGATAAAACTTATTGATTTAGACTGTCTTTGGCTACATTTTCCACACAATTGGACTATTGCAAATATTCTAGGAGAATCGTATTGAGCATTGGAAGATAAAAATTGAGCAGCTTCTAACACTGTGAGGGAAGCACCTATCTTTATGAAAAAAAGCTTTTCGTGTTTCTTGACCCTACCTTTTTCAAGGAAAAATAGTTTTGAAACCCTACCCCTTGGGCATGAAAGGGTTAAAAATACCAAACTGGCTTAGTACGTTGATTTCATGACACGATACTGTTATCAGTCATTTTTACTTTTTAGATAATTCAAGAGTCCTGGGAAATAAAGAAGGGCATTTTGCCCCGGTGGGGCGTATTATACCCTTTTACCCTACACAGGAGATACAATGATGACACACCACAGAAAAAGCAGGAAGCTCTTTCTTTTGGAACTGAATAATTGGATTGACGATGGGGTGGTTTGGTGGAGAGAACCGTGCTCTCTTGCTCTTTAAATTATATGTGGCGTCAGGTGCGGGTACAGATAAATTCACCACGGCGCGCGTTCCAGAGTGCACCGTTGTGAATTTATCTGTGTGTTTCCTCTGGCAAGCGGTAGTGCGGGTCCTGTTGACGATTTGATAAGCACTAAGTTTCGTTGTGTAAAGGAGATGGTGTTGGCTTATTGGATGCTGATATTATGATTTCCTGTTGATGATTTGATACGAGTTACTTCGGAAAATTTATTTACGAGTGTATAGAGCGTTTTTACACTACCAGGGGAAACTTAAAACACTCGGTCCTTGGAGCAAACTGAGATAAAGTTTTACGTATCATCATGCTATAAACACAATTAAATAACGATCCGTACAACAGATTAATTGTATCCACATTAAGCCCGGCTGATTTTATGTACGACTAAATAACGCAATGTGCATTTTACTTATTTCGTTTTCGAATATCGCGGCTACATTATTGTGAAAATTCCACTCTAATATACCTGCTTGGTTAAGTTTTGAACATATTACTATTTATGAAAACATGGGGTAAAACGCGTCTCCTAAGGAAATATGATCATAGTTTATCTATAGAACATTAATCGGGAGAATTTAATAAATATCATTCAACCAACATTTCCCAATCGCAATAATAACGCTTTGCAAACTGTTCAAAAACATGTAAAATATGCAATGTTTCAAAATCTTTATAATTACTCTATGAAAATTGGCAGGGCAAAACGCACTTTTGCGGGGGTAAACTTCACCGCATCAAGGGGGCATAATTCACTACAACAACGGGACAGAAAGCTCGTTGGACAAACACGTAATTTTGTTTTTTGTCGGGATTTCACAAAAATGTAGCTTTAAATCGCCGTAGGTTATGCAATTATTAGGTTTTCAAATAATTTTTCTGTTTTAGATTAAAAAGATGGGTAAGTAATGTTAACTACATTACCGAAATGAAGTAGCATGTATTTTAAGCAGTTAATACGAATGCTGCAATTTTTACTAATTTCTAAAAGGTTTTATTAAAATAAGTTATTTCGGCATTTCTAATGGAAATAGGGTAATAACGGTACAAGTATATCCGATTCTCTGTTGTTGCCAAATGAATTGTTTCACTCGCATTAAATGCTCTTTTCAGGGTTACCTTATGAGTATAAACATGTTCGAATATTTTTGGTTTTAGGTTTCGATGTACGTGTACCGATATTTCGGTATATCTATTAGAAATAACGAAATAGCTGGTTTTAACCTTCCGGAGGTCGCGCCATTGCACTGAGTGCACGCTGCTCTGAAAATCTAGCGAAATCGTCATAGCGCACCAGCGCACAGTGGATCCATTCCTTAAGAGAGGCAGTCATAAATATATGCAATGCAAACATCGATACAAAACCATATTTCTTTAGTAAATTTTGGGTCGCTGAGTCCGAATCTCGCATTAAAAAATTGATTGTATCCACCTAGCAGTGTGATATGACCTTTCATATTACACTAATCAATCATATTTAATTATCATTATTTTTCGCTCTAGCATATTTAGAGCATCAAATAGTGCATGTTTTGAAGTGCTTGTTAAAAAAACTATCATGATTTTTCATTGAAAATTCTCGAAACTGAAACTTTTGTGCTAGAACGCCAATATTTTGATATCGTTTCCAGTGATCCTGATATCTCGTGAACCAAATCACAGACATATTTTCAAATTTTGGATCTTGTTCGTGATTATAATAGCAAGCTCACGACAAAATTTCTAATTAATTGTGAATTTTTCCCCAAAAGCTTTAATGAATTCAAAGAGTTTCAGCTACTGTAAAAATAAAGCTTTTCGCATAAATTAAAAAACCCTCATTATGGTACCAATAATTTTAAAAAGAAGCAACAGTTCATGACTTCAAATTTATTTGTAAATTGGAACTACGGACATCGTATGAATCGCAACGGGCTTTCTAAAAAAATCTGTATTCGAGATCATCGTTGTGGTACGAAGTGGAGTGGGTCGTTTGCCTCGTACATCGAATATTCCGTACCGACATGTATTTCGAAAAGCAGCGTCCAACAAATTAATATAAATTAAGTTGTAATGATCCGATCGAATTTTTTTTGTGAAGATAATAATTAAGCTAAAAGATTTCATGATATGAAGTAATAATAAAATAATATAATTTTAAAATTTGAAATATTGTTTTTCGACTTGTACTTCTCTTCAAACATATACAACATCTTAGATTCTCTAGGCATTCTGGGCGCAGACTTGCGCAGCTGAAACCTAGTTTAAGTGGAATCGAATAATCTGAAGGCCATTTCAAAGAAAAATTCGAGAGGGATATCGAGGGAAAAAGTTAGTTAAAGCCAAGTTCAATATTTGTAGCTAAATTCTTCGAATATTTATACAAACGTACTCATCTTTGTACACTTCATATTCACCAAAACCCGATAATTATCGTTCAATACACAGCTAATAGTTACGTTGTCCGATAAAAAATACTAATATTGATAACTACAGCTCGACAAAAAAAATCTGACGAGCAATTAATTATCAATATTATTTAACTTATCGGTAAATAACGAACCACCCTATGCATTCATCTATGTACTAAAAAAATCAGTTCATTATTTGCAAAATGAAGTTTGAAACAATAAATATGGATGTATACCATATAATCGAGAGACAAAAGCACGCTTTTGTCGAGATATTTTTTTTTGTATTATTGGCCCCCCGACCACTGTGCAGCGGCTGCTCGTTCAATGGGCCATTTCCGCGACTTTCGGAGGGTTAATATAACCTATCAGAAGATAGTCAAAGTTGTAGCATTTGTATTAACAGTCTAAAGTGTATTCTATTTCACTCCGGTTATGTCTCTGACATTACCCACCCATCTTTTTTTCTTTAATTTTGATCAATTTGTTTCCCATTTTTAAGGTGTGGGAAGTGACTCAATTTTCGATTCCCAGAAAATCCAAAATGGATCTACACGCATCAATGGTATCATCAAAACGAGTGGGAATTTACAATCTAGCAAAGTCCAAACAATTAAATCCATTTTTTTCTACCAATTATTCAAAATTGAATTATCACACAGTAGAACTGCATAAGATTGCTACATCTAGCCGTTCAAATGATCAAAGACGATGTACTTATGATCAGATAACGACGATTCGAGCTCGTTGGGTACGAGCCAGTGTGCCAACTCATGCGTAATACAGTCAGATCAGAGAGTTACATCTAACACCTCTTCTCTGCCAGATCGTGCAAATGTTGGGTGATTTGCTACATTAAGTATATGCAAATTTGTGCTGCTTAAACAGTCCATCAATTCGGAGCCACTCAAATTGATATCTGAGCTGTCTCAAATTATGTGGTGGGTATTCATTATGCGGCGATATGCCGAACTATAGACGTATTTCCTGTTTATGTAATCAACAGTCACATTGACTGTGACAGTATAAATCTCGACAAACATGTCAAATGGTCCTAAGTGCAAATGAGAGCCTCTCTTTGTTTACTTTCTTTTTCGATTATTACGGTGTCAGCATAAAACTTTTCAATATTGTTTCAGGATATATTGAACGCTGATTTCGACTAGCATATTATGATAAGAGTTAATGAACAAACGTATAAACGGACGAGTTGTTAGTGAAAGAGAAAGTAAACAAACAGAAACTGTCATTTTAACTTAGGACCATTTGATATGTTTGGCTAGACATATCACGAGTTTGAAGTCGGATAAAATTTCGACATGGGATCTGGAACCCAGTGAATCAATTCTTGGCTGAGATACTTCAACCCGCCGGATTTCCCAAGGCCTCTAGGTTGGTTTAGTCAGGAGAAAGATAAAGGACTGTTATCAATTTCCTAGAGGACCACAGCCACATCTGTTGTTAGTCCCCTCTTACGACATGGGAACAGAAACCAGTGGGTTAATTCTCCGCTGAAATACTTCGAGATTTCAGCCCGCCGGATACCACACGGCCACGGGAGCAACAAACATTATGCACGGGATGTACTAATCGCGACAAGTGTTTACTGGGGATACTTAATCTCTATCTAAATTAGTTTAGAAAATAAATGTTATAGCACCTCACTTTCTTCGGCACTGGGCTAAATATCTGCATAATTAATTGCATACTTTCAAAAAACGTAAATAAGGGAGAGTCTATCTGATACAAGCGAAGAAAAAAAGTTCCACCAACTTAACCTCATTGTAAAAGATTGAGTACATTAAATGCACTTATACATTTTCTATATCTGTTCAAATGTTCACTTTTGTCGTTCTTTTTAGCTTGATTGCTTTGCATCCACGGCATTCTACACAATATTGTCCACAACTACGAACGTTATCCGAGCATTTCCAACGGTTGATATTTTCTACTTCCCTGCAATGCAATGATTGGTAAGCTCCGAGTCGAGTTTAGCGCCCATCAGTAGAGGACATAGCAATAATCGCTGCGGGCGGGACAATCCGAACGTACCCACATAGTTCGCTTCGTACGCTGATCGGGAATTAAGAAGGCTAGGATATTGCATCAGGCGTGGAAACTGCTCGGTGCATCAACGCAACCCATGACGACAACGCCGCTCTCTGTCGCAGCCTGGTAACACTACTGATAGTTTCGATCTAAATTGAATTTAATTTTCCAATTTTCCAGAGTGGATTTTCTTTCTCCATCACCATCATTGTGAAGCATCGAAGCATTGCTTTGCAGCTGGTAGGTAATATTGAATTTTTCCTAGCCGGAGGGAAGAAAACGGCACTTCTACACACTCAATTTGCTCGCATTGCTTTTTTCCATGCTGATTGAACAGAATGCGGAACAACGATTTTCTCAATCGCATTATGAACACGGCCAGTTGCAACTGTACGTACAGTCTAATTTCCGTTCCTATTTATGGCTATTTGAGATTTTCGAGACTTGGATACATATTCCCAATACGTATTTATTTATACCTTGCCCACCGGAAATTAAACCAAGACTAGTCGGTTTTCAAGATTTTTTTCTTTTTATTATTGGCAGAAAAATGACTATATTTTTAACGGTATGGAATTATTCACCAGTCCGACCAGTAGTTTTGATTGGTTTTAATATGCAGATATCGATAGTTATCCGGGAATATACCTACACAATAAATGTATTAATTAGAAAAATGGGGAACTCGGATATATTTCAGTATTATGTATTTTGAAGCATAGAAAAAAATTCAGAGTATTTTTTCTCACAACAAGAAGTTTGTCGCTGTGATAATATGTATTTGTTAGAGATATAAATACTTAAAGCAAAGGAATTAAAACGAATCCTTTAGTTTTGTGATGCACTTTCGCTACCCCGTCCATACCCGTTCTGTTTTGCACCGTGAATGTATTCAAAGCTCAGACAGAACCCAGGTGGCGTCTATGAACCGAACTGATATTTACGCCATCCTGCAAGAAATTATTTCCGCTCTATCCGAGCAATGTGTAAAGGGCTCGCCATAAATCATACAAGACACTAAAGCCAATATTTTTCCTGCCGTCTAGTCCGCCGAAAAATTCATCCACTGCCTTGCATTCCGATAAGAGGCACGTTCTCGAATAGTGTCGTATCCTTGCAGGTTCTGATCCAGCTGATTTTCGCTGGCCGTGTGATATAGCTAAATAATGAGTAGACCGGCGGTAGGAGTGTCCTGCAGGATGAGCGCGCGAAGTGGAAGTTAGCCGGCAACGATGTTCCACCCGAATGAAAATGACAAAGGACTAAGTTATGCTGGAGTCACACAGTCACTGTTAGTCAGGTTCGGTCGAAATCTTTGCTTGGAAAAAGGTATGAGCAATTTGGGGCCGTTCACATATCACGTGAACGGAAAAACCGTAATTTTCGACACCCTGCTCTTTCTCCGAGGTCAAGCTTAGTAAATTCTTAACAGGGCCGGCGGATAATAAGGGTAGTGTAGGTAGTATTTTTTTATTTCGATTATAGAGGTTTTAACCTTAAGGTCATTCACCTCATCGGGTTAGAAAAATCTCTAATGAAAAATTTATAACCCTATGTGTGGGGTCGGGACTCGAACCCAGGTGCGCTGCGTACAAGGCAATCGATTTACCAATTTACGCTACGCTCACCCAGTGTAGGTAGTACTACCCACTCGAAAACAATCGAATGGGTAATTACCCACTCGAAACAATTTTAAATCTGCCACACATGTGTCTCGGGCACACATTACACGTGTTTGAAATCCTCGATGTAAGGCAAGTGTGTAATGCGAAAATACGACAAATCTCTAGTAATAAACCCCTCATCGTAAGCTTACCATACTACACACTCGGAACAAAAGTGTGCCGCCGGCCCTGATTCGTGTACTCACCCTCTCCGCGATGTCACCGGGAACATTTATTTGTAAAGGTTACTTAGAAAAGACATAAAAAACCATTTCTTTTCGAGAAAAATTAGGAAGTAAATATTTCGTGCTCCACCCGTCAGTAACTGACACCATCTTGCTACCAGTTAGACGATTCAAAATAACACCAAATTGGCGCCAGCTATAAACTAAATTCAAACCGTTTACTCGACATGTGTGAATGCCTAAAGCAACTGGCTGGTACCGAGTGATGTCTCGGTTTGCCATGCATAGAAGTTCTGGGTCGCTGGCGAGTAGTGGGAAACGAACTGTCTATTGGAATGAGAGCCAAATGCCTGCGAGTATGCAACATTTTTCACAAAAGGAAAAATGTTTAAACCAATTTGTGCATAAGGGCACAAGGCCAAACATAGGAAAGTTGAATTTGAATGTTTCGAGTTCCACTCGTCAGTAACTCACACAACTTACTACCAGCTAGACAATATATCCAAACTAACACCAAATTGGCGCCATTTAGTCACTGAATCCAAACAGTTCATACAACTTGCGCGAACGCCTGGTACTCGTTTGATTTGACAAGCTACCACCACTACAACCGAAGGTGCTACAATGATGCCGCGACAATACAGGGTGTTTTAATTCACCCAGTTGCTCGCAATTCCGCCTAATCGAAAAGTATTGGAAAATTATCAAGCGGAAGAATGAAAACTGGAAAGGAAACTCAGGATAAATAGCTCAATGATGGAGCAAAATGCAGTTGAGGTCCATAGATCAGTGTCAGTTTTTCGAAGTGAGTATGCGAACAGGCCCGTGCGCAGAAAATTCTCAAGGGGAAGGTTTTGATTTTTTAAGTTTATTTAAATGAAAAGTACAGAAACTCTTAAACTTAGAATATTTATTCCGAGGCCTGGAGGACAAGTCATGTGAACCAATCGACTCAGCTCAACAAATTGGGTAAATGTTTGTTATCGAGAAGGAGTCATCAACAGACACCGCTGCCCGTTGGCTCGTGATGTATGATTGGTTTGTAGTAGTTAAGCCTTCCGAATAAACCTAAACCTCTTGTATCTCGTCAGGTACTACTTTAGTACTGATTATGCTCTTGCTCTCTTTGTTTAGGTGTTAATCCCTCATGCTTTTATCCATAATTGCTATCCAACCTTCGCGATATATCTGATCTGATCCGGTCTGCTGCAAATATCGCCATCTGTTGAGACACGAACCGATCCAGAGCTGTCGACCATACATTACATCTCTTTACAAACACCTTCACCGTGTTTCTTATTGTTCTTAGCGCCACTCTTTCCTATATATCCGCTTGCTAGTGCTGAGAGTTCCCTGGCGGCGGTATTTCATCCGATACCGATGCCTATTTTCACGATTCATTTAGCTGCCACTCCGACGGACAACCTAGGATGCAAAATGCCTACCTTTTCTACGGCTGTAAACTTCCCGAGCAGAGTCTGACAACAGATTGAAAACTAAACTTGATGTTGTGATGTTCGACAAATGATTACTCAGGTTGTTGTCGTTTTGGTCGTTTTAACGGTTAAAAGATCAAAATGGAGAGCAGCAAAATTATCCTATGACATCAAACAGAAAACTAATTCTGCTATCAGTGAGAGTAAATTGAAAGGTCATTGAGATGTTGAATTTTTTTTAATAACAAAGAATGTATTCACTTTGATGTTTCACCAAAGAAATATAAACATAGAAAATTGTTGATGTTTCACCAAAGAAATATAAACATAAAAACTAGGATAGCAAAACGAGATCAAAATTTGACGTGATATTTAAAAAATCTAAAACTGATAGCAAAATAAGATTTCAATTTGATGCTATTATCAAAATATGATTTCGACTTGTTGTAATTTTGATGTTCGACTTTGCTCGGGGTTTCTGCCTACATTCTCCTTTCTCATACGACGCTGCTGTCGTTTGCTAGTGCAGGACGTCCAGCGCTATACGGCAGCCTGTAAGCAAAGCAGTAACATGACAAATTATTACTAGCCCCAGTACTGCCATCAGACGCGAGCGGTACAGCTTCTCTTTCCTTATTTTACACTTTTTAATATTTTTAATCACAAAAGACGACCCTGAATCCGGTTCATTTACGCCACGACCGGCATCAACGCTTTCGTGTGCGGGCCTCTCCCTTTGACTATGCAGAGTAAAGTGTACAAAGCGAGAGAATAAACTTTACGACGCCACACTCTCACAGTCGGAGTACAGCAGCAAAACAAAAATGTATTTTACTGCTGTACGGAAAAGTGTACTCGGTTTGGCTACCGCTCTGGCAAGAGCAGTAGTGATGCATCGCTGTAGCGGGCTGTACGGCTTGTGCAAATGTAAATGTACCGGAAAAATGTAGTTTACCGATACCGTTCGCATCCCTGCTCACAACTGTTGCTAATATCGAAGCTTGTCGAAACGTAAACTGATCATTCATAAAAGCCGTCCAACTTGACATACATCCCTTTCCAGTCATGCTCGCAAGGTTTAGTCCTTGGTTTCTTCATCGACTTGTTTCTAGAGTAACTGAACTCAAATATCATTTTATGTGTCAAAACGGTTTGCAGTATATTTTTTTTCCTGAACAGGAAGTTAATGTATTTTTTAAAGTAATTCAAACCCCTCATGTGCGGGGTTGGAACCCCCAAAACCCTCTCCTTGCGCACGGGCCTGTACAGGATTAATTTTCTCGTCTTCCATCTTGCACAACTTTTTTAAAATGACAGGTATGAATGCGAAACTTACACCACTAAATAACGCGTGTTTTCCGTGACAAATCGCTGTCACAACATTCTAAATCCAATCAGTGGATGCGCTGCTACAGAAATAATAATGTGTCCGACTGCTAAGTGAAGCAGACTTTATTAATTTTTGAGTAAAAACGCAAGCTATAATATTTTTATACTCATGAGCAAATGGAAGGAAATGACCAATTAAAATGACATTAAAATGACGATTGAAAATATTCTTTCACTCCTTATCAACTTAATCTGAAAAATGTAACGTAAAATGTATGTAATAGTGTGGCCTTTTCGTAACTCCTTCCCTGAATTGCCTACGTGTTATATGTACGGCCCTTTCGGTCGGATGCCTGTGGGATGTGATAAAGAAATATAACCAATGGTTGAGGTAATTATGCATAATTTTTAACATATTTCATCGTGCCTTCTCGGTTCTGGCTTTTGCTCATTTTGCCGAGGGAAGGGAGGGGGGCACTGCGATAGATTTTGTCAAGAGTCGGACTCGACAGATTTCTGTGTCGATGACAAATGGTTATGTGGACCTATAGGTTGAACCGCTGTTGTAGAATACAGAATAGCGGGAAATCGTATGTTTCCATTCCCATTTAATAGGAATTTAGAGCTAAGGCTGTTGAAGAGCAAAGCTTTGGCACTACAATCACTTGATGGGATTTTCGGCTATTGTTTCAACAGACTTCTCAGCTGATTCTTAAGTGTACGGGGTATTGGCTAGTGCTACGATTCTACAGACACTGAGGATCTGATCGGTTCTCGAACGTGTGATGACATCTTTATGAGAACAGCGCCACACCCCACCATGGGAGAAATTTATGAGCATGAGCATGAGTATGATGACAGTACAATTCGTAGGTGCTACTATTATTAAACAGTTAACAGCAAGCTTCCGTGCTGATCGGTCGATTTATCCCGGACGCGTTAAACCGAAAGTTTGCTCACGAACTATACCACTCGTTTATTTGCCAATTTTTCATCGGTGCTCTAAAGCATTGCGCTTTCGTCGCGACAGTGCCTTTCCGCCATGCGCGAAAACACGTTTCGCGTAGACTATTCGCAGTTTCCGAAACACCTTTCCCACGATGTAATCTTAAAACTCGTCGGGAAAGAACTCGGTCTCACACGAGATAATGTGTTACAAATTCAGCCAAGCAGAAGGCTGGGTTGTACCTTCGTGAAGGTCAACAACCTTGCCCTGGCAGAAAAGATCGTCGAAGAACACGATAGTAAACACGAGTTTACAATCGACGGCAAAGCACACAAGCTGCGGATTATGATGAAGGACGGGGCGGTGGAGGTGCAGATCTTTGACCTACATCACCAACGAACAAATATCGGCTTTCCTAGCCGAATACGGTGAAGTACTCAACGTTCGTGACCTCCTGTGGGACAATCGCTATGGCCCTTTCGAAGGTGTGAAGACCGGCGTTCGTGTCGCTCGGATGGTGGTGAAGAAGAATATTCCTTCTCTCGTCACGATCCAGGGAGAAGACACCGCAGTCGGATACAAGGGGCAGCGGCAAACTTGCCTACACTGTCGAGAATTTGCACACATCGGCATTCCATGTGTGCAAAATAAAAAACTGCTTGTACAGAAACTTTCAGCCGACCAGTCATACGCAAACGTGGCAAAAATGCCTGTACAGCAGAAAGGACCGGTAAAACCGAACAAAAACCTACCCAAGTCGGGCGAACCACTACAATCATCGGGACCAAAACCCCCGACACGAGAGCCGTTGACAGCCAGTCAAACAAAACCTCGAGAAGCCATCGAGACACGATCTGCAGCCGCACAGCAGAAAAACACCATGCCTCCCCCTGCGGCGCCAACCACCACCAATCAGAAACCCACAGCAACTCAAGCGACCATCCAACCTCTCTCGGCCCTAGGCACAATCGTAAACGTCGTCACACAGCGCAAAAGCGATGGCAACGAGACAGACAGCTCTCAAGCTTCGTCTAGCAACCGACGCTCACGCAGACTACCGCCGGGGAAGAAAATGCGACACGGCGAAGACGATTTCACCACCATCGAACACGGACGCGTCCAGATCTCCGACGAAGAAATGTAAGCAATGAACTTCGTCAGTTGTAACATCGGAACCATCAACATCAACACAATCACCAACACTACCAAACTCAACGCCCTACGCACATTTGTTCGCTCGATGGACCTCGACATCGTGTTCCTACAGGAGGTTGAAAACGAACAACTCACCATACCCGGCTACAGCGTCGTCTGCAACGTTGACCATGCGAGGAGAGGAACGGCAATTGCGCTCAAAGAACACATTAAATTCTCACACGTAGAGAAGAGCCTGAACGGAAGATTGCTTACTTTACGCACAAATAACATCACACTGTGCAATTTGTATGCCCCGTCGGGATCTGCCCAACGAGCCGAACGAGAGCGCTTCTTCAACACAACGATCGCCTACTACCTTCGCCACCGAACCGCACACACCATCCTGGGAGGCGATTTGAACAGCGTGCTGCGAGCGTGCGACGCGACGGGAAATAATTCCAGCCCCGCTCTACAAGCGACCGTCCAACAGCTACATCTACAAGACGTGTGGCAGCAACTCCGACCCCGAGAGATCGAATACACTTACATTACACACAACTCTTCCTCCAGACTCGATCGCATATACGTCAGCGCAGGGCTTAGAAATCAGCTGAGAACAACAGCCGCCCATGTCTGCTGTTTCTCAGACCACAAAGCAGTCACAGTGAGAATATGCCTTCCTCTCCCCGACCGAGCACATGGTCGCGGGTTTTGGTCTCTCCGTCCCCATCTCTTGAGCACCGCAAATATCGACGAGTTCCAAATTCAATGGCAATATTGGACTCGACAGCGCCGTAACTTTCCGTCGTGGATGGATTGGTGGCTGTCGTGTGCCAAACCTAAAATAAAGTCATTTTTTCGATGGAAATCAAAAATCGCATTCAACATTTTCCATTGCGAGCAACAACGTATTTACGGGTTACTACGGCAGGCATACGACAGCTACCAAAACAATCCTGCAATGCTTCCCACCATCAACAGACTAAAAGCTGAAATGCTTTCACATCAGCGCCACTTCTCAGAGATGTTCGTGAGAATCAACGAAACACGTGTGGCGGGAGAACCTATCTCAACCTACCAGCTGGGGGAGCGAGAAAAACGAAGAACAATCATCAAACACCTACGGAATGAGAGAGACGAAATCATCGACAATTCAACTGCCATCCAGAACCACATGGTTCAATATTTTACTGACCTATACGCACGAGTCGATGTGGAAGAACCACAAAGCGACAGTCCCTTCCAATGCGAACGAGTCATCCCAGAGACCGATGTCGACAATGAAGCCACCATGAATGAAATCACGACTGTTGAAATACTAACTGCCATCCGCACCAGTGCCTCCAGAAAATCGCCAGGGCCTGATGGATTGCAGAAAGAATTCTACCTACGAACTTTTGACGTCATCCACCGTGAATTAAACTTGATATTGAATGAGGCTATCAGATCAAACATTCCAGCCCAGTTCGTCGATGGGGTAATCGTACTGGCGAAAAAACGAGGGGCAGGCGACACCGCTCGTGCGTACAGGCCAATAAGTCTGATAAATTACGACTATAAAATTCTCTCTCGGATCCTCAAACAGCGTCTTGAAAACGTTCTTCGTTCCCACAGCGTGCTGACCGACGTGCAAAAGTGTTCAAACCCAAACAGGAATATTTTTCAAGCCACCCTGGCCTTGAAAGATAAAATCGCTCAACTAGAAGCCAACAAGCGAGGAGGAAAATTGGTTTCATTCGACCTCGACCACGCGTTTGACCGAGTCAACCACAACTTTTTGTTTCACACCATGCGATCGCTGGGTTTCAACGCGGCTCTGGTAGAGCTACTTTCCCGCATAGCAGCAGCATCATCATCGAGGCTGCTAATCAATGGACACCTGTCGGCACCCTTCCCCATCCAGCGATCAGTTCGGCAGGGTGATCCTCTGGCCAGCCATCTCTTTGGAATCTACCTGGAACCGCTTCTACGATGCCTAAAACAGGTGTGTGGAACGGATCTAATGGTTGCATATGCAGACGACATCAGCGCCATCGTCAGTACCGCAAACCAGCTGAACGAAATGCGGGCTTTGTTCAAGCGATTCGAACGAGTCGCAGGCGCCCGCTTGAACGAATCAAAAACGACAGCAATTGATGTGGGGTTCACGGTAAATCAAATATCAGTACCGTGGCTCAGGACCGAAAACAGTATAAAAATCTTGGGTATAATTTTTACCAACTCGGTCAGGGAAATGACATCGCTAAACTGGGACATCCTCACGAAGAATTTTGCTCGCCAAGTATGGATACACTCGCTGCGCATGCTGACCCTACACCAAAAAGTCACACTACTAAATACCTTCATTTCATCGAAGATGTGGTACATGGCAGCAAATTTACAACCGACAACAGCTCAAGTGGCTAAACTTACAGCTACCATGCGGTCCTACCTCTTCCGTGGCGCATGTGCGACGGTACCTATGCAGCAACTAGCACGCAGCAAAGATCACGGCGGTTTAAAACTACAACTGCCTGCGATAAAATGTAAAGCGCTGCTGATAAACCGCCACTTACAAGAGATTGAATCCCTCCCCTATTACTCTTCCTTCCTTTACCAAGCAAATCCACCGCGAGCAATTTCTCTTCCCTGCCTAAAAACTATCCTAGCAAACATCCCAACACTTTCTATTCAAATTCGCCAAAGCCCAACCACCGATCTAATTACCCGCTTCTTCATTGAGCGCACCGACAGAGCCAAAATGGAAATTTCCAACCCGGGAGCAGACTGGAGACGCATATGGAAGAATATATCCTCCCGTGCGCTTCTTCCCGAGCAACGCAGTATATTGTTCATGTGGGTAAACCAAAAAGTCCCACACAGACGACTACTACACACTATGAGAAGAACAGACGGTGAGAACTGCCTGTACTGTATAGAACCAGTGGAAACCAAACAGCACAAATTTTTCGAGTGCGACAGAGTACATGAGGCTTACACACTACTACGTTGCGTTGCGTTGCGTTGCGTTGCGTTGCGTTGTGACGATGATTTTGGCGGATTGCACACTGACTTCATCATGTTTGACTGCTGATTATCTAATAAGAGTTGCTTAGGAAGTGGTAAGTAGGAATTCATACCAATCCGACCCATATTAAAACCTCAACAGCATGATAGCCATCATTGCCGGCCGCCCCCATCTCCATCGTTCACGGGGAAGGATAAAGGATAAGGTAGACAGGAAGTGTTGATGCTCCACCTACTTAACGGAAGGACGACGATTCATCAGACTCTTCCATAGGTGTCGCGGAGTTGGTGGTTTGGAAGGGTATCAGGTCTAGGATTCGCTCCAAGCAAACGATGCGACCTGTAAAGCATATTTTATTAGGTAGTTGTTTAGTTAGTCTTCGAGTGCACGATCACTCGAAAAAGAGATGATCTTGTTTAGTTTTTGGTTATTTTTAAACTCTGGGCAGCCGGCTACCGAGAGTATACTATGTTCCCTAAACAAAAACAATTTGAACTCCACACAGCCGATCGTGGGAGTATTGCCTGGAAAAGCTAATCTTATCTGCGTAATGAGATGTTATAAATCAAGGAAAGTATTTCTTATTTTCCATATCGGATTGTTTGTGGAATACAAGTATACGAGCGATAATACCGAACACTGAAGGGAAATATAAAGGATTGTTAATCTGATGCACGGGCTTGTTAGCAATAACGGAGCTTTAAATTAGGTTCATAAAAACAGACGCGGCGAATTTTCAATACGTATTGAGCCGTGTTCATAGATACTAGTCAGATTAGTCGTATTGGGGCTAATTTCCGATCAACTATTCATTTTTACGGCAATGTTTTCTCGACTAGATCTGTTCGCACCCTCTCATTCTGTTCGCACCCTCTCATTCTGCGGTCTAAGGACCAAATGTCATCAATAGACTTAGAATCGCGTGGAGGCATGAGATAGGAAACTTGTAAGAATTTTGCTATCCCACCGTTTGACTACCAGAATGGATGGGAGAACAGTAATACTAGCAAATACCGACTACCATAAGAGCGGTGCAAATTTGAACGAGTGACGTAGAGTACTGCACTGAAAAAAGGACCAGGAGTGCGATTTTACGAAGTTTTAGCTTCCGATGGCCCTACATTTTCTGACAAAGTGAAGTTCTTGAATGTTGAGATTTTTATTACTGTTTAGAAAAGCAAAAGTATCATAAAGCTAGTGTCAGGCCTTCATGAGACCTCAAGAAGTCACTTTTGGAGGTATTCGTAAATGTAGATTTGTCGGTAGACGGTTCCAAATATAATAGAAAAATACCTAATTTAACACAACTACAGATCACTTGCAACATAAAAAGCTTTTTGTGAAATTCGACAGCTCCATCTTAGGCCAATTCAATAAATTTCCTGCATGAAAGTTTCCATTTTTTAAAAACGGTTTTTAAGCCAAAGCTTTGGAAGTTAAACCTTGGCGTGGAAGTGCCGGTATATTAATATATTCTGTTACTTAGTGTAGAATTAGATTTCGTCATTTACGGCTAATATACAACCGCCAGAAGAAACTTAAAACGTTGGTACACAATCAAGAAAGGCGAATCAGAAAAGGTATATGTCAGTGATTCACTAAATACAGACTGGAAAGAGGGTAATATGGAAAACCTTAAGGTCCGCCCAGATTAAGTCTTCGGTACGGAACAAAACCTCGGCCTAGGAACTCCTAGCATGTTGTTAGTCGCCTCTTACGACATGGGAGCAGTTCCCAGAGGTTCTATTCTTGGTTGAAATAGTGCAAAAAGATTTCAGCCCGCCGGACACCACACGGCTTACATGAGGCTTACACACTACTACGAGAAAAAGTGCTGGTGGTGACCGGCGGACGGCGTTTACAAAACGACGAATTGATGAGACCTTCATTAAAACAATTTACAGCGACAACAAGAACAAAAGTCCTCAAACTTTTGTTTTGCTACATCTCCTTCATTCAGAACAACCATGACGTTAGGGTGAATGCAAGTAATTTGGACTTCGAGTTTCAAATTCTCAATTAACACCAAAACAATTTATTTTGTGATAACATTTTAACTATAATAAAACCGACAAATAAACATATTTTACAAAAAAAAAAAAAAATTGATGACAATTACGTATTGGCTTCTTCCTCCGCGAATGGTTGATTCTAATGTTATATTCATTCGCGCGCTATTGCGCTATCTAAGGCACATTTATGAAAAGACTAACTTTGTATGTCGGATATACAAATGATCATGTGCGCGTTTTTTCGCTAATTACTAGAACAAGATCGAAAACAATAAGAACGAAAAAAACTAACTTGTCACCTTTAATCCGGTTTATCATCTTGCTCACCCAGGTAACCAACAAGCAGTAGTGTATGCAGCAAAGTAGCATAAAATTTGCATTCCAGATGCTTCTTGTAGTATATTAGCATTCGTTATGCATAACTGTTGTAGTTCAGCATTCGAAAAACTGTTCAAAAGCTTCTTGCCAGTAAGCATTTGGAATGTACAACAGCAGTAAAAAAGCATTTTCATGGTACAGCAGCATATTTTGCCAAAAGCGAAGGCATTCAGCATGCTTATTGGTTAATTGGCTGCTATAGCGGGGCAAGTAATCAAATTTACCCGTGCGCCGCTTTATCTATTTGCAAAAGCAACAATTAATTCCTTTTACCTAGTATGTGAAACATGAACAATGAGTGATAATGCAAAGCAAGTGTATACCCTATGGTGGACAAACTGTGTTGCTGTTGACTTCTTGAAATGTCCGGTAAGAGCATCGATTCGTGAAAAGGAGCAAATGTTGAAGGTGAACATGAAGCTCAACGTAGCAGAAGTTAATGCTGTGCAATTCCACCATCTACGTCATGCGGTAATGATTATGTTCAAGAATATTAGTCAAGCAGACCCATTTGCTTCGCAGAACAAATTGAAACACGTCGTTGAATATAACTACATTTTATACAACATTCCAATATATAACGATAATGACAGTATTGAAATAAAACTACATGACTTGGCACCACGTAATAGTCCCGCTGCTATCAAACAACTCATGCTACAATAGGGAGCGGTGGATAGAGTTAAGGATGATACTTGAAGGGATTTTTCCCACGACTTCGCAACGACGTTCGTGTGGTGAGAATGCTTCCAACAAAACCTATTCCCTCCTACTTGACACTCTCAGGCAGATCACCTCAACGTGTTATATATTCTCAACGAACACTGGTCACGTACCCAGGACAGATTTCTATGTGCCAATACTGTGATCAGCCGCTACACAACGGAAAACCTTGCGCAGAGGTTGCTAAGGAAATTACACTTGTTACGATCAAAGCCGGTATACAACCGTCATATGCTAAACCACAACCGGATGTTAAATCAAAGACTGCGGACCAGACAGTAACAAACACCAGCTCAATTACGATCGGGCCCAGTAGCACTAAACTAGGGTGACCATATCAGATGAGTAAAAAACCAGGACAATCGAAAGGGGACCCCAGCTTCACGTTAATGCAAAATAAATTTGACGATACTTGTTGCTCGAACATAGCTGGTAGTTTTTTCCAGGTTTTCGGTAGTACAAAAAAGTTTGCGTTCAGTTACTGTAGACAGTTGCAACCAACCGGGTCTTTTATCGTGAAACTTAGCTCATCAAACACTACTTCAGATTTATACGCATGCAGCTCTTTTTATGCCAATCGACGAAAACCGGATGCAGATGTTAAAGAAATTTTCAAATGTGCGAATCAGATGAAATATTTTGAGATCATCCGTGAAGGACAGTCGTGAAGTCATCAGCACTAAAAGTACATCATTGAAGTAGAGCAGAAACGTCAACGGTATCAGTTGCCATCCATGAGGTATTCGTTGACATTGAAGTAAATGTGGGTACCTGGAAATCTCTCTCGTGAAGTACGATCGAAACAATTAGAAAATTACTATTGATTAAAAAT
Organism: Topomyia yanbarensis; assembly: GCF_030247195.1. Classification (NCBI taxonomy): domain Eukaryota; kingdom Metazoa; phylum Arthropoda; class Insecta; order Diptera; family Culicidae; genus Topomyia; species Topomyia yanbarensis. Next base: position 43,117,962 of record NC_080670.1, read on the forward strand.
ATCTGCATTTTAGCGATTGTTATATATTTTGATTCGATTTATCAAAAGCGGCAGATTGGTTGTTGGTTTATCACGATATTTCATACTCTTTATTATGTACGATATTATAGGATAATTGAAACAGAAGGTAAGTTGCTGTCAAAAGTCCAGATGTGACACCATATTGGTCATCACCAAAATATTGCAGTTAGTAAGCCTTACGAGGTTCCATAATGACCAGCTTGAAAAACTTCGAGACAGCTCTCAATGAAGTTTTTCGATGGTTGTTGACGTCCCTTTTAATGGAATGGAAACATGTTCGCGGATTTCTAGCAATCCACCTGGAAATACATATGCCACTGGCGATAGATACTAGCACCTACTGTGAGACTTTTGTGTAGGAAATTCACCGGGTCCAGAATTGAAAGACGATTTAAACTAAGAAGAAGCTCAGCTATTTATCGTTAGTGTACAGATTTTTTTCCGCGGGTTCAGAACCGAGTCGATTTGTTTTCGTTGCGATTAGAATCAAGCGAAGAATTATTTTTTCTTTGGAACAGAAAAACCAGGACAAATCAAGCATTTCCATCGAAGTCCCAGGACACCAGGACAGTCTATTAAAACCAGGACATGTCATGGGAAAGAAGGACGTCTGGTCACCCTAACTAAACCAACTGCCATTACCAACAGCGAAGTAACAACGATTACACCAAATACTTCCAAAACAACAACCAACCCCACCAATAAAGAATCAACTACCGATGAAGAAGGATTTACAACAGGTACCCGTAAGTACAAGAAACAAACAAGAACATCCGACCGTGAGCATCACGAATGCAGTGCCGATGACGACATGGACGTGAACGAAAATGCGAGAGAAGACGGACGGAATGAACCCCAAAGTGCGGTGGACAACGCACCTAATGTTCCACCACCAAGGAAGAGGATCTCAACACGCAGCATCAAGCTGCGTCAACAAGACCTGATAGACACATGAAAGATAATGTTATTTTTTACATACTGTAAAAATCATAAAAGACCCACGGCTCAGTTATGCTAACGCATTGAGCCGTATCAAATAAACAATAATATAGTGCATCTATATTTAGAACAATTCATAATTAATTGATCAGTTAATGGACTAAAAGTAAACTAATGAATATTACAATAAAACAGTTGTTCTTCGTGCTGATAAGACATGCGAAAATTGATAACTGGTTTTGATTTGTTCTTGCTAATTGTCAATTCTCAACCCTTATACATAATTCAAAAGACATCATTCACTCAGACAAGACCATGCGCATTCCCCACGCGCATTAAATACCCAGTGAATTAGTTTCCTAGTTGGTCAAATAAACATTAAACAAACAAAGACATTAGTTTTCCCAGTCTAAAAAAATGACAGCTCGATTGGCATCAACCGCGGATACGTGTTCCGTTACAATGCCATCAAACCAAAGAACACCCAAAATTACATTCGACCAAATATGTGCAATTATATGAATATAACAAAATGAAGACCACTTAATTATTTGCACTAGAATAAGATCGGGAAAAAAATTAGTTGCACAACCGAGGTGATTCATTTTCAAAAACAGCACCGTTGATGAACCACTCTATAAAAATAGGTGATAAGAGACACGAACGAAAATAGTTGACCACCGCAAATTCTTCTTTAGCTTCGATGAGTCGCTAAAGTCCTTCATACTTAGTTCTTAGTACATAAATCGATATATCTCAACTTTCTCATGTAACCATTTTTATGTCCATCTCTTAGTGCTTCAGAAAGACCTATAATTGATTTTCTACAAAAATATAAACACCTCGTGGTTTGAAACTAGCAGACTAGGTTAACAATAATTTTAGCAACATGGATTCGTTTTGGCAGTTAACCCAGCAAAAGGATAGGAGTCAAGGAATTCAATGGAAGGTGTAGCCCATAGGGGCAGATCACTCTAGGAATGTATAACAAATTTGCATCAAATTAGAAAAAATGCATTTAATATCCATTTTTTCATCAACTTTGCACTCCCTCGCACAAAAGTTTGTTTAACAATCGTCCTACGCTGATCCACTTTGTTCGACGTTGTGTTGAATATAGGGCTAGTTTTTTGTAGGGTTTTGACGTCTTACACGCAACGCAAAATACATTGCACGCAACGCAAAATACATTTTGAATTTCAATTTTGATGGAAAGAAATGTATTTAATTTCGCTGATTTTTCAAAATGCATCACAAGTGATCTAGCCCCTAATTCAATATTATAAAATAATTGTTATTTTCCATTATTCCTACAAAAAATGGAATAAAAACTACAAGGGTCAGCCCTATGGGGTTGCACGAACTGTAGACGTAGGACTATACTACTTAATGTAAAATATTTATTTTCTTAGTACTTAGTTTGTGGGAAAAAACACCCGGACCGGTGAAGAAAAATCAAATTTTAGACAATATAATCACATCTCATGTATAGACCAAGCTTTCTAGTTGCTCTCAAACAGATCCTAAAAGTTCAAACACCCATGGATAACCCCAAGTTTGTAGATGTGTTTCGATGCCACAGGATTGTAAAATGGTTAATATTACGTCATGAAAATTTAATTCTTCCGTGACAATTTTTTTGCCTGCAAAATGCCCTGTGTGTAGCCAAACTCAATGCTGATATCCCAGCAAGCTCATGATTTGCTGGAATATCAGCATTGATCGGCAAATGCTTTCCAACGCTGCGCATTGCATACATATAGGACATTTTGCAGGTCACCAGAAGCTGTTCACATGTTCATTTTACCCACTCGCTATAAACATGTGTCATTTCTGGACATGTTTAGAAATCAAGAATCATGTTTGAAAAAATGTGTTTATGACGAAGTATTTTTACCAGATATGTACAAAACATAACAAGAAACATATAAGGTGATCGTAATATCTCATTCTATTATTAGTTAGAAAATAATGACTTTGCTCAACGTGTTCATTTTACCGCCAGTTCCCCTACCTACCAACACATTCGCCCCAAACATTGATCCCAAGCGCCACCAAACCACCACGACACTATTAGCGCATTTCACCAAAATTCCACGCGGCCTTTCCCGAAACGCCGCGCTTAGCCCATCTGTCATAATATCGTGATTTTGCATAGCGAAGGGCTGAATGATAACACATTTTGTTCCAAAAACAGCCCTGCGTTATGCAACACTTTGTCCAGGTTGATTATACCAGTTGCAAGTGGTGCCAAATTCACCAAGTTCCGTAAAATTCCCTTTAAATTACAGAATTGATAAAATTGCTTAAATGAGCTAAACTAATTAATCAAATCCTGTTTTAAAAACTGTCCTTGCGTTTAAACCAAAATGGGAAGCTTATTACTACCACTACATTACTTAATTTCAAGCGCAAATAGCAAATACATGTGCTTGTTAAACCAAAAATTTACTGGCAACATTACAGCGGCATTTAGGAAGCAGTTGGAGCGGTTGCCTATTGGACGGCACAGGGTAGCGTACCTCCACAGCCACGGACTTCTAACTCAGCTACACTGGCTGTGAAAACACACAGCACAGTGATCTGCTTCGCCCGCCGTTCAACAAGCAACTGAGCTGGCTCGGCGAAATCGGTCCGTTTAAATAGTCGATGATGACGTCATCCATAGAAGCGTAGCGCGCTAGGTACACAAATCTGTCGTGCTGGACTAGGGAAGCGCTATTTTCTGTGTGTAAATGCGCGATATTTTGACTAGGTTGTTCATTATTTAAATTTTTAATGCCATGAAATCAAAAATCTTTGGGTTTATCTATTGGAATCTATTCTTAGAAGTATTTCGGGGCGATATGCGCAAAAAATTTTAAAATTTATCGTGAGATGGCTGAATTATATGTTTTTAAAATTGGACCACTTTTCGTTACATACCATTTATGTAGAATTTGCAACGTGCACCCCTATATCGAAAACAAAGACGTAGTCCTACGTCAAAAGTCTATGCATCTTTAACATCAGCTGCATCGGAAAAACCCAAAATCAGATCATATGGTTTAATGACCCATTTTTTATATTCCTGTTTTTTGCCAAAATGTTCAGGGGCAAAAAATTGTATGAGATATTTTAGCAAACTGAATTTTAACAGTTAATAAATTACAGAGAAAGTGTCCATAATTTGATACAAGTCCTTGATTGGTCTCGTTTACCAGACCAGCGTTAGCTGTCAAGCAGGAAGATTTACTTCTAAAATGTATGCATATGTGAATGCCACCAACCTACTACCGAATTTAAATATGTATTTGCTACTACCAACGCTATTCAACTCTACCTCTACACGTTGGTAACGGTCGCTAGGCAAAATTGCTTGAAATCACGCAAGATGAATGGGTTAATTGCAACAATTATGTCGGTGCAGTCGAGATAAAATTATATTTCAATTAATGATTTATGAAGCGCCACCATTCGTTGCCGGTCCGACGACATTCGGTAAATTGGAAAGGTGTGTGGTGCGACTATTTGTCCCCTGGCAGCTCTCGCAGCAGTTCACTCGGGGTCGACCAATTTCGAACACATTTTATCATGCTGATGGGTTGGTGGGTGGTAGGTGGTCGATGGGTTCATAAATGATGCTTGCGGACAGGTATCACGTGCAAATGTGGTGGCGAAACTTTTGCCGCTGGTGTCAAAAAGAAGCAAGTGAGATCACGTTGTTAACAGAATTATCGAAACCATTAAAACCAACTGATCGAATCGAATCGATGCAGCCTGCCTCCATTTATGCCACTGCCTGTACGTTTGGCACATGTAAATTACCCTATTGCATTAAGCGCCGGGCAAGGGTATATATTGGAAGTCCGTGGTAATTAAATCGGTGGCTGGATTTTTCCTCTACGGTTTTTGGTGCTTAATTTAATTAAAAACCTGTTTAACAGCCAATTAAGAATGGTGGAAGTAAAAACATTTAAATATAATTGATTGGCATTTTGAATCGAATCAGAAATAATAAATGGGGTACAAAGCTTCTGCTGATTGTGCAGAGTAAGTACTGAGCATTGTTTTAGAATCGACAGTTTTTGGTTGTTCGTTTTCTTCAAGATAACGTTATTTGAGACATATTTTTTTAAATCGTTTCTAGGATTTGATTTAAAATTAAATTTCAATTGGAAATTTCTGTCGTATGCGTTTTAGTGTTTAGTGTAATGATGAAAAATGCGCCATCTCACCGAGCGTGGCGCTAGTGAAGCGATTCTGGCACATACCCGTAATGCGTCACTTCATTTCGGCACGCATCCGAAAACCAAGATGAAGGGAAAGAAAGGTGGGAATATTAGTTAATTTTGAGTGTATTAGTTTTAACATTCAAAATTAAGCCCGGCGCCCGCAACCATGGAAATAAACAAAAAGATCGAATGAGCATCCTGATTCTTTGTCGCACGATGAAAAGAGAGAAAAGGCCGAGCTTCACTTCGAATCTTCCGATTCGAACACTTAGGGAGACAATGGCAATGGATTCGAATTTGTCGGTCCCTGGAACTGATGCAGAAATTCACTGTTGACGGGGTGCTGAAGCTGCGAAAACTAAAGATACGCTCAGACCATCTTAATTCTAGATAAATTTGAGGATCCGTTAAAATCTAATAGGAGGGTAAAATTTCAAGTCGCGAAATTATTATGTATGATAATATCTACATATTTAGGTTGCGTCAGGATGCAGTCTCCGCGATCCAATGGTGGTTTCGATAGTACAGCCAACTCTTTAAAAATATGTTACCCAGTCTTGTACTTATAAAAAGTAAAAGTAAACGTCAGCATGAAAAATAAAATAAAAAGTACCTGATGTTTAAGTGATTCTAAAAAGCAACGATAAATAAGAGTAAATAGAGACAAAAATCATTGGTACTACAAATGAACAAGAATTGATTTCTTCACACGAAAAGACAACCATTGTGGCATTGCTTAATTTCCCGTAACAATAAATGGTTGTGTTGGGTTGCTAAAACGCAATCGTAACTCTGCATTCTTTAAATTTGCCAATTGCAATCATTATCCGATGGAAAATTGAAGTACGTGACATGGGCGATTTTTCTATTTCGCTCTTCAAATTTAACAACTGCAACAATGCTCCCACCTTTCATTTATCATCTTGCATTTGACAAGCGGTGTGGGCATTGTGGCCAGGACTTCGGTTGAAAAAAATGTATTTGCCATGGTTGCCAGAACCACATTTTGTGCAATGTATTCAACAGATGTCGCTAGCATACCGTGGGCGATGCTTTTGTTAGAATTTTTTTCAAGCTGTTACGTCTGTTTGTCTGTGGTTAAGGGACCGGTAACAAAACAAATGTTTCTCTTTTTTCTTATTCTTTGACTGTGTAATTAATCAGCACTAGTTGTAGAACACGTGGAAAACTTATAGCGACATCTTGTTGTACACAAATTAGCTACTCACGAGCCTCACAAAGCTTTTATTTCGCTTACTAGCTCAGTACTGTAACAAAAAAGAGAAACACGGACAAAAAAGAAAACAACACCAACAGGAAACCCCGTTGGGGCCTTGCCTAGTTTTGAAGCTGCACTTAGTGGGATACACCTACACCGGTCAGCGTTGGCGGTTGTTCCTGTCGGAAACCCAAAGAGGAATAATTGCATCACGTCGTCTAGGATACGTCCATGCATGTATCATGCTGATTTCGACTTTTTCTCGGCACATGGCGTTGGCTGACATTTCGCGCTTCGAATGTTAGTGCTGATGGAGACGGCCAGCGGAAAAAGACTTCTCGACAACAAAAGCACGTCCTAACTAGTTTCCGCTCTTCGGCTCTTCTCTTGTTAGTTACGATTTTCAGATGGATTCATAGAGTGTTGCAACTAAAGGAAATCATTAGGTGCAAATTACCTGAACTATCCTACTGGCAAAGTTTTGGGGAATACTGTTGAGGATATTCCAATAGACCTTTCTTGTCAAAAAATTTTATATGCTAGAATGCTTCCTTTTTTATTCCCGATTCGTTAGCCCATATTGCCGCGATGATTTGGTACCTCTAACTATTGAAAAAATGAAAAATAGCGCGAGCTGCTCATTTAACCCCATATTCTGAATACCTATCTTGCCTTGTTTCCCCGTATTTTTACACCATTTGAATGAATTTCCTGTGGGGAATACTAAAAGGATGCCAGATCTGCATGTATATTAAGAAGTCTGCAGATTCTGCATTTTCGCTGCAGATTTTTTGCAGATTATAAATATTTAGCAGAACAAAGCCTATGCCAGTAAATTTTAACCAGCCTTCAACGTTTTTGATCATTGAAAATATTAACACACTACATTTCTATGTCAAATTTATTAAAGATTTTTGTGACAATCTGCAGACTTTTATATTTTTACTGCAGGCTATTGTTTAAATAGACCTGGCATCACTGATGCTAAAATAATTCATTCATATACCTGTCAAAAGCATTATTTTTCACTTGCAAGAGGGATGACGATGGTAACATTAGGAACCTGGCACATACATTGATCAAACGGCTCTGGATAGAAAACACGGTGGCATATGTGTTTAGGACATGGTATGAATTCTTTTTGGTAAATTTCTCGCTCGCTTGTTTATGTATTTTATCACTTTTAGAGTTGTGCGGCCGAGGCGTTAGTGAACTGGCTCAAATAACTTCACCAGAAACTCCTGCTTTTAGTAATGTGAAATGGATTCTCGTATTGCTACCAAGTACAAAACTGGGTAACTTGAGCAATTGACCCTCGGCATGTTTCGTGGCAAGTGTTGCTCAGAGTCTACGCGTTTATCAAACAGCAATCGATGCTCGGACACTAGCGGAGATATCCAGTTCCAAACGCAGGTTCGGTTGGATGTATTCGACGAAATTGTTTTAAGATCCTTTATTTGATTAACCTCCAGGAACTCGTAAAAATAGTCTCGCAACAGTTTACGGCCCGACCAGGATGCTTCAGCTAGATACAATTGACAATGTCACGCATGACTAGTAGAATACTAAATTACTGCTTATTTTCTAAAAACGGCTGACTACTGTTGAGCGTTCTGAGAAACAGATGATAATACGCTGTGATAATAAACACTGGCTTAATTGTAGGGCAGATGGCAGAATTCCCCGTTTACAGATTCATTCTATTTGGTCGTTTTGAGATGCACAGCAAACGGAACGATGAACGTTGCGAATTGTGATTGCTTTACAACCTACGGCATGGGATGAAATGAGCAGTAATTTGAGGAATGTCCCAGATAGTATCTTGGTACATAATTTATATGATCCAGGCTGCTACGTTCACCGAGCTGGAATGCATGGTGTGAGAAAAAACAACAGCGACCACATCAACGACTAACGTTCGTGCTCAAGAGTTGCCATTTCCAGTGGACGTCGATGTGTTACATGCCGCTTCAGCAGCTCAGCATCTCAGCTCTTCGTCTATTGATACAGTTAGTTTTGCGTCTTACGTATAATTAACTAGCTGATACCCATCGCGCGTTGCTGCGACTTTCATCAAAATAGGAGGAAAACACAATTTGTTCCGAAGCGCCATCTGGCGGGCAAATAATCCCCAATCAATAGCACACAAACACGCTCCATAACAAATGCCTACTATGTAGAATTTGTAACGTCAATCGATCAAGCCGTTTGGGAGTCCATAAATCATATACATACAAGCATTGACTTTTATATATATAGATAGATATAGATAGATAGATATAGATAGATAGATTGAATCAACTATTTGTTTCTAAAAATGTAATGTTACTGATAGTTTTGTGTATAATTGTCTCATGGAGCAAAAATGCGAGTAACGGCGGTGCTCATGAGTTCTGCCTATGGGAAAGAATTGCTTTCATGTACAGTATGGGAAGTCCCGCCTGGGCCAGGCGGCATGACCAACGAAGTCGGTTTAAGACAACGTAGATTGGTGTTTCTTTTCAAAAACATGTAACAGAACTTATATGCAATGTTGAATAAAATTTAGTTGGGAATTCAATGCCCTAATAAAAGCAAAGATATTTCTACACCCAAAACAAAAATCTCTTGCAATAATTGCAAGCGACAATCACTTGCAAATAATGTTAGCATCGCTTGCAATTTTGCAGTGAAAGCCGCTGGCAATTGTTGCAAGCAGATAAAACCACTTCATCTCTCTCTCTCTATACGTACATACTTTTCTTCAACACACTGTCAAAGGATTATCACCACATTCACGTGCCTATGCTGGTTGGTATAGCAACGCATGGCGAGTTTTTATTTTCCGTCTACTTTTTATTCATTCCTCACCAACATCATCAAACGCAGTTTTGTGGTTTATTCATTACACACGAGACGGCATCAAATGGCGGATGTGACAATTGTACGAGTTTTAACGTCCTGTTCTTACGTGTAAGAACAGATCAGTACTTATAGTTAGAGCTACGATGCGCAAGAGCCTGAGTTCAAATCTGGGGGGGTGTTTCACTTTTTTCATTAATCGTAAAATCATCCAAGTGTTTATATATGACTTTTATCCACTTATTACTATCTGGTAGTATGGTTGGGTGGATAAAGTATTGCTTAGCGATCTGTTTGTGCGGGGTTCATGTTTCAATGCCAACAGTCTTTTTTTATAACGCATATTGGTCACCTATACACATACATCGCTAATACATAGGCAAAATTCGTTTTTTCTGTTTCTTGCATTGCATGCAAGGAAGCTTCTTGCAATTTTCGCACATTACCAGAACGCTTGCAATTTTTGCTCGTATTTATTGCATTAATGTAAGCGAATCTTACCGGGTACGTTTTGGGTGTAGAAATTCAAACTAATTCGAAGTTTCTATCCCACTCCTAAGAAAATCTGGACTGCCATCTCTAAATTGTTTTCCTCTCAATGACTGCTCGGTGACTTTATAACTTTGTGCGAATTCAAAGCATTGCTTGATATTTTATATAATGCAATTATCTAATCTAAATAAGATAAAAGTTATTTGCAATCACGGCCAAAACAGCTGCGCAGGCGGTGGGAGTGCAATGAGACAGGCAACTGGCGACCAATGATTGAACAACCTGAATAATTCGGAACACCCGGATTAATCGGAATAGTTTTGAAAACTAGGTTCAATCAACAACGATGAAAACTAAGTTGCTGGGTACAAGGTATGACTGCGGTGCTACTGAACATCGAACACTATTAAAAGGCGCTTCAACAGCGGCATTTGTTCAAAGATTTCACTATCTTCAAGCAAATAATCATAACGTATGAGCTTGTGCGAACACCCCTGGCTGCTACTCCGTTATCGATAATTATGCTTGGGAGTAGCAAAACATCTGTTAATGTGCAACTCCTCATAATCCTAAAGTGTTTATTGATCAATACCGGCGCCGGCCAGGCCCGAACGTAGATCGTGAAGGAAAGTGAAGGAATGGTTAGTCCGATACTTGCTTTTGCTAGAGGCCGTATATACTACTGCGTACTCCACAAGTATTACAGGAGGAGGATATTTTTGTAAGAGTATAGAAGTTGGATCACTTCTTCTTTACTGACGCCAGAGAGGTGACTTCACTATCTGGACTAGACATCGATCCACCAAACTCATAGACCGGGGACTAACGGCTTTACTTCCCTTCCGAAGGAAGACGTGACCACAGATTTTTTCACCTCAGAAAAATGTCAACGACGTCGGATGGAATTGAACCCAGGCAAATTGGAATGAGTGGCGGTCACGCTTACCACTCAACCACAGGCGCCATCAACAAATGATCATAACATATGAAAGCGTCAGAAAATTAAAAATAAATATTACAGGATAACCAGTTTTAGCAATATTCCATCAAAGTACACTGTCACTTTGACGTTGTGCCTTACTGGTATACTGGGTTGTGTAAAACGTGTCCTAGAAAAATCGTCGGAGCATTCCATCTTAGCATATCTGTATTTGCTTCAAAGAATCGTTTAGAAGTCAAAATCTTATATTTTACGGAACATTACATGAAGACGACATCAAATAAAAAATGACAGCTGAGCGCGCTTGTTTACAAGGTGTTAACATTTAACAGCGAACCGAAATTTTTCATACTACGATCGAATAAAAAAAAATCCAAGCCCATGTAAACAAGCTCTCTAAACTGTCAAAAAAGTGAGGTTAAACTTTTTCATCACACAATATTCTACAGCGAGAGGTTCACTTTAGTTTGTTTACATTACCAATGAATTTTGCATCGCGACTCACCACTTCATTTACCGCGTTGCCAAGAACTCAATCGGGAATTTACAAAACAGTGCTGCCCAAACACACATTTTGAGTCCCACCATTCTTGCTATGGTGAAAAAAATATTCAACATTCTTGCAATTTTCAAATTTTAAAAAATCATTAAAAAATCACGATAGCTCTTAAAAGTCTTACTTTAACGGAGATATTCTTAAAAAAGTGTAATCTTTCCACCAAAAATAAGAAAAAAGGGGGTTAGGTCGGACGAGAAAGGTCTATTGTTGTGTACTAAACAATGAGCAATTGGAATGGTACTATGATGCTGTGTAATTATAAACGTTGGTTATACATGTTGGTTTATAACAGTCCTAGTAAACTAATTGTTTAGCCCCTTTAAATATATCAGTTCCCTTTATAACTGTTTTTAATTCTTGTGGAGTCTCTGGAGCATATCATATTTGATACGATACCAAAAGTATTGTTAAAAATATGTACATTCGTTATTAGTTTTTTTTTAAATAAAAAAGACAGGACTGAAATTTGAACTAACATTCCAACTGAATTTCTACTTCAATAATATGCACAGGTTGCATTGCACACCCATACAGAGAAGATTTCGTTTAAACAGAAGTTACAGGATTTTGAGCCCTACCAGAAAAGTTGATAGTAAACAAACAAAAGGTATCTTTAGTCCTATCAACAAAGATCTAAACTGAAAAAGAGTCAACTTTTGAACTGACTGCATATCGCTTTTTTACCAGAAAGCTAAAAGGTTTAATTTTTTAGTCCACTTGTTACATAGCATTTCAGTTTGAGGTTGCTAGTCTCGTCGCAATCATAACGGAATGAAAATTATCTCAGTTGTAAAAAGTATTTTCCCTCTCCAATTCTGGTTTCACAGTGCCCTTTGATAGTTGGTCGGGTGAGCTGCTTGGAAGCCTTTGCAGCTCTCGTTTTAAAAGGAAATATGTACTAATGCGCACAAACGAATCAGTTGCAGTTAGTTGCAAGTCTAGGGTGAGTTAATACCATCAGCTAGAGCGAAGGCAACATTGCAATCAACCGTGAGTCGCCTGAAAGCAGTGTCGGATATCCGGTTCGAGCCACATAGTAGTACGATGACAGGCTTTCTCATACTTTGTGAGGTAATTTATGGAAAGTTATGTTTAGTAACATTAGTTTAAAGGGCGAGCATAGCGTATTTGGTAAATCGATTGCCTTGTACGTAGCTCACCTGGGTTCAATTCCTAATCCCGCTCGTAAGGCTAGAGATTTTTCTGAAGACATTTTTCTAACTCAAAAAAGAGGAATAACCTTAAGGTTGAAATCTCTATAATCAAAAAAAAAAAAGAAATTATGAACCTTGCTTGAAATGTTTATGATGGTGTTTTTCGTTCTGATAGCATTTCATGAGATTACAAATCATGTTCAACCACATAGTACTATAGATGCTTTCAATCAACTAACAAAAATATGAATGTTATTAGGGAAAGTAGTTGTTCTTACTGATAAGAGAACAGTAAGATTATAGAAAAAACACCATTTAGATCTCAATGCAAGGGAAGTAAAAAATGTGTGTAACAAAAAGCATAAGGGTGATAAAAAACAAAGGAACTTAATTGGTAAAGTTTTGCAATAAAGCAGATCCTGACACGTCGCGAGCTAGCTTCACTCTGGTACTGCATGGCTAGTAGTGATAGAAACTACCCACCAACTTAGTGCGTCACCAGCAGCAGCCCTGGCTATAACAATTTTCCACTGTGAGGATAATTTTAATGAACTTTTCGTGATGTGACACCCAACTTTTCGGTAACGAATGAAAGAAATTGTGACTTATTTGTTCCGTTAATGTTATTCTGTTTGATTGCTCAATTATGGTGCAGTAAAGGGTGTCACGATCAGAATTTAGTCAAAGTAGAATACACAATACAAATTAATTATCTTTCTTTTTCAACTTCAATTAGTATAAAATACATGAACTATACATAGACTATTCATCTATGATTCCAGTTAACCGAATGCGGATTACTGGACGTTTCGTTTTACACCAAAAGGCAGCACACTGAAGCTTCCATTTACGAACTCCTTTAACACAATGTTCGGTTCACGTAAATTTTTTTTCGAGCTAAATTCGAAACAACGACCACATTTTTGCGAAAAAAATTAATAAAGAAGTTTGCATACGTACAGTACACTATGGGGTTATATACAATTAAACACATTCATAGCTAACGGTTACTATTAAAAGCTTGGACTTGGGTTGATGAGTAGATGACTAAAATCGATGCCTGAAGCCATTTTGAAATCCGAGATGGCTGCTACTGGTTTTGATGAATTCTCTATAACATCAAAACTGTGTGTATTTTCAGAATGGGACTGATGAGTAAATGACGGATATCGATGTCGGAAGCCATTTCAAAATCGAAGATTGCGACTTCCGAGTTAGATATATCATCTGTAATCCCAATAATATGAGTATATTCGGAATGAGTAAAATTTTTTTTCAAAGTTATCGAAAAATATCGAAATGTTGTAGAGTCCAATAACACTATGAAAGGTTTGAAACGGAAAGTTTTTGGATTCTGTTGATGCGTGAACTTAAATTAAAAAGAACTACCTAAACTAAGCCTAAATTTAAATTAATCTAAACCTAAATGAATTAAATCTAAACTTTTAATTATAAACCATATTGAATCAAACCTAATTAAATGCAAAAAAACTACCACCAAAAACCCCAAACCAAATTGATGAACCACACTACGAATCCACTATGTTTACCGATCATCATAATGAGCGATCGCAGAACGAGAGTGCACCAAACAGTGATCGCACAATACAACCAAGCGATCATGATATACGGGTCAGCTGTGGAAGACGGAATGCGTAAAACCCAGCGACAGTCGAAAACAATATCCCGGTCGAGTCAGTACAGTGCGTGTGTACACCAAATATAAGTCCGTCGTCGCGAGTGATAATTTGATGAATTATAGACTACTGCGAACATTTTCCCCACAATAAACCCCGAAAGCAGTGACGATTATTGCTAGCTAGTAGATAGTTTGCTAGCGAAGAAATTAATTTGTGAGTGAAAAAATCTGCGTGGCAAAACCCTGTGAAGAAGCGAAAGGTGTGACGACAAAGATAAATAGTGCGCGGAGTCAGCTGTTAATTTGCGGCTCATCGACGATCAACTGGGCCGTCTCAGGAGATAGACGGAAGAAAATCCTCCGAATACGGAACCACCAACGTAAGTCGCCCCAACATTTGGTCCTTCGAGCCGGATACGGAGGAAACCCCAACCAGAAAGGATCGGTACGGTGAGTACGCCATTACAAATTGCTGCTGACGCGACGCTACGGCAAAGATACTGCCCGTCCCAGCCCCGAAGGTGCCTACCGTTAAGGCCATTTTGGACGCTATCTCTGCAGTTCATTGTGAACTTTTGTCATCGCAGCTGATTTGCGCCAACTCGGAACAGGATTTTTTGATAATTTTCTGTTTGCGAGAAAATTTGCATGTTTTTTGCTGAGGTGGTGGAGAGTGGCAAATTCGCGTAGATTGGTACGCTCGCGTCGGGAAGGATAATTTCGTTCGATTTGCGTATCATTCTCGGTCGTTCCGCGAAAAATTGGCATATCGCGACGGGAAGGATTTTTTCGTTCGAATTGTGCCATTTTCGATTCCGTGTCGTGTAGGAACGGTACCCGCGCCGGGAAGGAGTCCGATTTTTCGATTTGTACCGTTTTTTTTCGTTTCCGATATTTGAAGTGGTGGTAGTGAAGACCAGTGAAGTGGTACAATAATGGCAACCAAGACAGAAAAGAAGCTGTCAGAGTACGTGATCCAGCGGAAAGGGATTCTTGTAGTGCAGAAGGCAGTGGAAAAGTTCGCGGAGAATTTCGATTGCGATCGGGATGCGTGCCAAATTCCAATTCGCCTTGATTCACTGGACCGGATCTACAAGGAGTACCTGGAGGTACAAGGACAGATCGAGTTGTACGATAAACCGGAGATGTTGGATACCCATCTGCAAGAGAGAATGGATTTCGAGACGCGTTATTGTACGGTCAAAGGATTTCTGCTGTCCAATCGTGCTGCGGACCTCAACCCAACCATGCTGAACAGCACTATGGCGGCACCTGCCCATGCTTCGTCCTCGTTTCATCTACGATTACCTAAGATCGACCTTCCCAAGTTTAGCGGTGACTTCTCACGTTGGCTCGCTTTCCGTGACACGTATACGTCGATGATCCACAGCAATG
Source organism: Topomyia yanbarensis (assembly GCF_030247195.1). NCBI lineage: Eukaryota > Metazoa > Arthropoda > Insecta > Diptera > Culicidae > Topomyia > Topomyia yanbarensis. Next base: position 43,133,375 of record NC_080670.1, read on the forward strand.
CAGATATTCCGACGGTTGCGAAGCTGCAGTACTTGCTGCAGTCGCTGGAGGGAGAAGCCCGGAAACCTTTCGAGTCCGTAGACATTGAAGCGGACAACTACGCATCGACTTGGGAAGCATTGCTAAAGCGGTATGACAACAAGCGATTCCTGAAGCGTCAGCTCTTCCGAGCATTGTACGACCTCCCACCGGTCAAGCGAGAAAACCCTCCAGAAATCCAAGGATTGGCTGACGATTTCCATCGGCATGTGCGGGCTTTGGCAAAGTTAGGCGAGCCAGTCCATTGTTGGGACACCCCGTTGGTCAATCTCCTTTCCTACAAGTTGGATCCAACTACGCTACGTGCTTGGGAGGAGAAAACCAGCAATAACGACGACGTTACCTATGATATGCTGATCGAGTTCCTCTACCAGCGTGCCCGAATGCTGACATCTGTCGTAACTGACCTGCAATATCGGTCCCAACAACCGGTTACAGCCAAGGTGGCCGGTCCGATTCCAACCCCAAAGCCGTTCAAGGTGGCGTACAAGGCAGCTACCGTTGAACCGAACTACAGTGCTCCGTCGTGCCTCGCTTGTCCAGACAAGCATTTCCTCTTCCAATGTCCTGCATTTTCCGAGGTGTCCGTCCGCCAGCGCCGTGAGCTGGTTTCCCAAAAGCGCTTATGCTGGAATTGTTTCCGTACTGGACACCAAGCCAGGAATTGTACCTCCAAGTTCTCTTGCCGTTACTGTCACGAAAAACACCACTCCCTGCTGCACGAGTCAGAACCGCCGAAGATGCTATCGACTCGTATTATCGAGGAAAGTCAGCCGATTCCCTCGACGTCCGCCATCGCTGACCCTTCCACCTCGGTGAAGCCGAACAGCCAAGTAAGCCTATCGGTTCAGGCTGAGCACAGTACAGTTTTACTGGAAACTGTTTCCCTCTTCGTCGTAGATCAGAATGGCAAGAAGGTCCCCGCACGCGCACTTCTAGATTCCGGATCCATGTGCAACTTCATCACCAAGAAGCTTGCAAATTCCCTGAACCTTCATCGCACCAAGGTGGATATCGCAGTAGCTGGTATAGGTGAAGCCACCAAGCAGATTAAGTGCCAATTGACTGCTATGATCCAGTCGAAGTCGACACCGTACTCTACCAAGCTTGAGTTCCTGATCCTCAAGAGACCGACGGTCAACCTTCCGACCGTTCCGGTCGACATTTCCGCGTGGAATCTTCCCAAGTTGTCGTTGGCAGACCCCAGATTCCATATCCCATCCGACATTGACATGGTTGTCGGTGGTGAAGCGTACCATGAGCTGCATCCTGGCAGCAAGCGTTCCCTGGGAGAGGGATTACCGCTGCTAATAGAGACGGTGTTCGGATGGACTGTTTCCGGGAAGATATCCATCAATCATCCCACTATTCCCCGCGTCTGTCATCTAACCACTGTCGATCGCAGCTTAGAACAAGCGTTACAGAAGTTCTGGGAACTAGAAGCTGTTGAGCCGTGTTCTGTGTATTCCGTAGAAGAAAAACAGTGTGAAGAACTTTACGCTACTACCACCACTCGCGATTCGTCCGGTCGTTATCTCGTTCGTTTGCCACTCACCCGTGATCCGCTAGTCAACCTCGGCGAATCCAGAGCCATCGCCGAACGTCGTTTTCTGAGCCTTGAGAAGCGACTAGAGCGTGATCCACCCACCAAGGATGCATACTGCAAGTTCATGGACGAATACGCACGAATGGCGCACATGAAGAAGCTCGTCGATCCAGTAGACGATGCGAACCCGCACTGCTACCTCCCGCACCACCCTGTGTTCAAAGAATCCAGCACAACCACGAAGGTCCGAGTTGTTTTCGACGCATCGTGCAAAACATCGTCAGGATTTTCCGTCAACAATAAGCAGCTCATTGGACCTGTCGTCCAGGAAGACCTGTTATCTATCGTCATGAGGTTCCGCACACACCCGATTGCCATTGTAGCCGACATCGAGAAGATGTACCGACAGATTCAGCTGCATCCCGAAGACCGACCACTTCAACGCATTCTCTGGCGTTCCAACCGCGACGATCCGCTCATAGCGTACGAGCTCCAAACCGTTACGTACGGGTTTGCATCCGCGCCATTCCTAGCAACTCGCACCCTCCTACAAGTTGCACAGGACGAAGGCGACAAGTATCCCGCCTCCGCAGATGCTGTGAAACAGGATTTTTACGTCGATGACTTTTTATCGGGAGCTGACGATGTCCAATCCGCAATCCGCCTTCGCCAAGAAGTTTCCGCCATGCTTACGTCAGCTGGCCTTCCGTTAAAGAAGTGGGCATCCAATTCCTCCGAAGTCCTTGCGCAAGTCCCGCAAGAAGATCTCGCTCTACTGCCACTGCATGATCTTCAGGACGAACAATCCGTATCCACCCTAGGACTCGTGTGGGAGCCTAAGTCTGATACGATGCGCTTCAAGGTCCAGTTGCCTCTACCAGCACCCGTTCTGACCAAAAGGAAGGTCATGTCCTACATTGCGCAGATCTTCGACCCACTAGGACTAGTTGGCCCGACAATCACCGTAGCGAAACTGTTCATGCAGCGTCTGTGGGCATTGAAGACCGACGCAGGAGATTCCTACGAGTGGGATCGTCCGCTACCTCCGCATTTCCAAGGCGAATGGAAGGAGTTCCATGGTACGCTAGACGCAATCTCCACAATCCGCATTCCCAGATTCGTGTCGCAGGTCAAGACCGAAACCATCCAGCTCCATTTTTTCTCCGATGCTTCAGAGAAGGCATATGGCGCATGCTGCTACGTCCGGTCTGAATCCGCTGCAAGAATTCGTGTTCAGCTGCTAACGTCAAAATCCAAGGTCGCACCGTTAGCCACCTACCAATCGATTGCGCGCCTAGAGTTATGTGCCGCCGTGTTGTCGGCTAGTCTATATGAGAAGGTGATGAAGTCCCTTAAGACAGCGTGCGAAGTGTTCTTCTGGGTTGATTCGACGATAGTCCTCTACTGGCTGCAATCGTGCCCATCGCGCTGGAAAACGTTCGTGGCAAACCGAGTGTCCACAATACAATCCACTACCGGATCTTGCTCCTGGCAGCACGTTCCCGGAGAATCCAACCCTGCAGACCTTATATCCCGAGGTGTCAATCCGGCCGATATCGTGAACCTCGAGTTTTGGTGGATAGGACCGCAATGGCTATCGGTTTCATCACACCACTGGCCACGCACTGTGCTGCCAGCGTGCGATTTGTCCACAATGCCAGAGATCAAAGGCAACGTCGCCATGATGTCGATAGCGGTTGCCGAACCATCTTTCTCCGCTCGACTTTTCAGTCGCTACTCCAGCTTTACGAAGCTACGACGTTCCATCGCGTATTGGATGCGATATTTTCGCTCTCTACGAGCTGCCGTCCAGAAGACCAAACCAGAGCCGTTTGAGTCTCTTTCCACACCTGATCTACGCGATGCTGATCTAGCATTGTGCCGAATTGCCCAACGTGAGACGTAAGTCGCCCCAACAGATTCTTTAAAAAAATTATAATATTGTTTACAACAATTTTCAGATTAAAAACTTTTCTTAAAATATTATTTTTTTGATAAATATGTTCATTTTATATTGTTTTTTTGTTCGAACTCTATAAAGTTTCAAAATTCACGATTACTTTGAAAAAAGTTTTGATTTTTCATAGAAAACATATGAAAAATACATGTGTTTCCCATATAAAACTTCAATCGCTTTGAGCACGAGTTAAAATGGTCTAAATCGCTGAATTTTTTTGGCACCTTGATTCATTTTTCGACCAACGATGGACAAAATTCCAATTTCGCAAAAATAATTGCCACCATAATAGGGATAGATGTAGTGATGATATGGTTATATTATTTTTTCCCAAATAGAAGTCGCTAGTATCTTGACCGTCTAAATGACTTCAATCATTGAGTTTCGTCATCTACTTGTTATGACCATTATAAAATAGCCTTATTCTTAGATTGATATAGAATTTCGCACAACCGGAAGTCACCATCTTGGATATCAAAATGTATTCCTCAATATTTCTACTTTGCATTATGACCCTCTATGAGTGTGTATCGCATCCATAATATGCCGGAAGATAACTGCCCAACAAACATTTCGTGGTTTTATAAAATTTTTTTTTTTCGATTTGTTTATTTGATAAGGCACGTATGCGTTAGCTTAAAGGTGCCATTTTTTCATTGTTTTACATTTTGGATTTCTTAAAACTAGGGGGTTACACATTTCAATATTATTTTGTTTTATATAATGAAACTAAAAAAAACTTTACAGCTAACTTATACATATAAAAGTCGGTTTTATAAATGTTTTAACAGTTGCTTTATTCAGCTCTAGCTGAATATGGGAAGTAGACGCGTAATCATATATCGTTTATTTCACCCTTAAGCATCTGGATTTGGAGAATTTATTCAGCTTGTCTGATTAAGACACATTAAAGAACAATTCTTCAGCATGTATACAGCCTGAAGAAAACCACAGTTCAGCTTTATCAATATCCTTTTCGTTACTGTTATTCAGCTGAGAGAACTATAATAGGAAAATATTAAAAAAAACATATTTAATTTCAAGTTATACACGCCATCAATCTCTTTGGAAGCTATCCTTTTTTTTATGAATGTTACGTTACAGTTAGAGAAAAATTGCATTAACTTGGATATCATATGACGTACCTTGATTCGAACCCGCAACCTATTGAATACTAAGCACTTACCTTAGGGGCCGTACACAAATGACGTAGCTTTTTTGGCGATTTTTGACTCCTCCCCCCCCCCCTCGTAGCATTTGGTCACAAAAATTCTAACCTCCCCCTCGCAAATAACGTAGCATTTACCTACCCCCTCCAAAATAAGCCCATTTCATGACAAATATAGTGTTGATAGTTTTGTTTTGAATTTTATGTCAAGGGGAGCATGAAGAGAAGTTCTCTCAGTTCCCAATCCTGCAGCTGCTAATGAAGCATACGTTCATCTAAATTACTAAATTTTGTTTGGTTGAATCCGAAGTGAAAATTTAATTCAGCTTCCAAACTGAGTCTACCAGTTAGCAACATTAGCTAACTAATGCAGCTAGTTAAATCCGCATACAAAATATTTTCGCATTTTTGCGAACTTGTTATTCCGCGAATCGTAATTTACCTCATGAAAAACCGCATCAAAAGTAACTTGTTTGAATTTAAATTTATTTCTCTTGGGAATGGAGTATCATTAAATTGTTGTCTGTAAACAATGGGTTTTAAACTAGGGGCAGATCACTCTAGGAATGTATAACAAATTTGCATCAAATTAGAAAAAATGCATTTAATTTCCATTTTTGCATGAACTTTGCACTCCCTCGCAGCAAAGTTTGTTTAACAAACGTCCTATGCTGATTCACTTTGTTCGACGTTTTGTTGAATGTAGGGCTAATTTTTTGTAGGGTTTTGACGTCTTACACGCAACGTAAAATATATTGCACGCAACGCAAAATACATTATGAATTTCTATTTTGATGGAAAGAAATGCATTTAATTTAGCTGATTTTTAAAAATGCATCACAAGTGATCTGTCCCTAGGTTTTAAACTTAATGCTACGTCGCACAACTTTTCACCCTACCCTCCCCCTCGTCACACTTCGTCACAAATTTGGTATACCCTCACTACTCCCCAAAATGCTACGTTATTTATGCATGGCCCCTTACTGTCTGCACCAATCTTGCATACATCGAATGCCTAAGATTTCACCGATGTACCGAAAAGTCTAGGCTGCTGAATAGAGTCTGTACAAAGGCTACGGTAGCCTTTTATAGATTTGAGTGAATCTAGTCGGCTTGGGTTCGAATCCCAACCTATGATAATTTTTTTTATTCGGTAATTTTTTTATTTGATAAAACTAGTTTCGAAAACTGATGATTGTAGATGTTTTTGTATTCAACATGAGGACTTACGGTTGTCACAAATCATTTAGATAAGTAAAAATGGGTGTCATATGAATGAGGTGGTAACTAAATGATGGATTGAAGCCATTTAAAATTCTAAGGTGGCAATCTCCTCGATTTATTTACCACTCCCTGCCAAATAATTTTCTTTTCAATGTGATTTTTTTTTGGTAAGCGGAAGTCGCTATTCGAATTCAATAGTTTAAATATTCATATCAATTACACAAGGGCGCGTGTGATTTGGTAAGCTTGTGCATTGAAAAATTTACTTATTACTCGGCTGTGCGTGTATTTAGCTGAGTTTAACTAAGTGTGTAAGTATATGCAAGTCATTGGAATGAATTTTTTTAGGTTTGCTAATGCATCGAACCAACTTGATAACTATTTTTTGTTAGCAATGACATTTTTTCAGGACGAAATTAAAATTGTAAACCACTACATGAAATTATAAAAAAACTGTATAAATGTTATAAGAGCAAACCGTTGAAGCAACAAATAGAATAAGAAAAGGGTTCTAAATGTGCTAATTTGAGAAGTTCTTCACTTAAAAGTAAAAAAAATAATGTGCGTGTATTGGGACTCGAACCCAGGTCGGTTACCAATAGTCATGGTTTGCTTATCGTATCAATTTTTAGAGTAGGAACAATTACCTTTATTAAACACATAATTCAGGTGAAAGTCAAAGGTGGTATAAAGGCAAATGTATAAGTAGAAACAACCTTCTGAAGACATGTAGTGCAGCTTAATGAATAAAGGTAATAGTATTGGCAACAGAATCAACTTATTCAACTCGTAATTCCGTCTAATTGGGATGGTTGAATAAAAGCATTAATATTGCTGCTGCTACATTTGTTAGTAGTATAGTTCACCCTAGTTTGAACTGGCGAATACTGGAGTTTAAATAAGCTGAATAAACTGTTAGTGCTTAAAAAGTTTTATTCAGCTTTCGTAGCCTTTAATCTGCTTTAAATCAAGCAAGTAGTCTTATAGTTCAGCTTTTAATGTTGGTTGGGTGGTTTGTAGATCTTGATACATTCACTTCAGTACACTCTTGGAATACCTGGAACATGAGTGAACACCTATCCAACTCATTAAATGTTATGTACTGATTTGATCAAACTAACTGTAATAAGAATGTGAAGCGAACTTTTTAACGAACTAATTAAAATTAGTACAATAGATCAAAACACTGGTTGCAGTGGTTAATTGGGTACAAAGGAAATAAAATTCAAATTGCGAATTCCCGGTTTGGTTTGTAAATTCCAGTATAAAATAAGCTTTTGACATTTTTTGTATGTTTTTCAAGTTCCACTTGATGATGGCCCAATACTGTTTGATTGGATGGAACTTTGGCAGCCAGGATTTACAAAAGTTAAGGTATAACAGAATAAATTTGAACCATTTGAGGTAGTCATTGAAATTTCGAAAGGTTCTAAGTAAAACCAATTACAAGAGAAAGATAATAGACGCTACAAATCCTATAAATATGTAAAATCATTGAAACTCAAATAATTCAAGGACCAACCGAACATGTCAATCTCTGGTGAAAATAGAACAGGAAAGGTATTTTAGACATTTTTAAAAGGTGTTGAAGACATCCAGGCTGACTCCCGTCAACTTCTTGGGCAGCAATGTTTCATCGTCAAGTTCAAGATTACTGTTCCAGTGTATGTTTGATAGAAGAAAATATGAAAATTTACCTAATCATTTCTAATCTGGCAGGCAATTTGTGAATGTGGTGAAACGATTCAATTCTGTTTTGGCCTGATCTTGCGTTCTGTACCTATGCTCGAAACATGTATGAATGATACGAGGCCAACAACGTCATACACAGTCTAACTTCTACCTGAATCAGACCAGTCGAGCTAAGTGAACGACAACTAGCAGTCTCTCGATCTAGTGTGCATTGTATCCAGAACAATGGAAGCATTGTATTAATTCTTTCCGTCATAAGTAATTTACGAAAACGCGTTGCTCCGACCCAACGCCGTGGTCGTTGACTTCAAATTTTGATCGATGCGATCGAGTCTTCGCGATGTGGTTTACACACGCAATAGAAAATTTCGCGCATGAAATCCGACGGACGCTTATTAAATTTTGTTAATTGCTTTTTTTATTTTTGGATATTGAATAAAAAAGACTCCCGGCTCTGTTAAGCTACCGCTCAATGCCGTATAAACATTTAATTTAAAGAAACCTCTACCTGCGCATTTGAGAATGTTTCCCTACTAGAGATTTTGGCATATTCTACACGCATACGAAAAACTATCCAAAATTTAGTTTCTCTTTGATTCCATTCTGGGGTATCGTTGAACAAGGTAAATTTAGGTAAACCGTGTTGAAGATGGTTTCCATTTATCCATAAGAAAAATCACAACTCACCGCTAGTTTTTAAAAAAAATAAAAATCTATTGCAATAATTGCAAGCAACAATCACTTGCAAGTAATGTTATATAGTAATGAATAATAAGCATCTCTTGCAAATTTTCAGTCAAAGCTCCGGGCAATTTTACAGTTATATAAAATCACTTCATCTCTTGCTATACCTACATACGTTTCTTCAACACAACTGTCAAAGGATTGCCACCACATTCACGTGTCTATAGAACGTTGCATGAAAATGTATAACGTCATTTTTCTGACAACTCAGAGAGCTTGTTTACATGGACTTTGAATTTTTGAATCCACCCAGTACAAGAAACTTGGTTCGAATTCTAACACCATGTAAACAAATTCGCCTGTCATTTTTTCGAGCATTTTTACTCATATTACGTTTTCTTGCAGTGTCTCATGCTGGTTGTTATAGCAACGCACGGCAAGTCTGTATTTACCGTCTGCTTTTTATTATTTCCTCACCAACATCATTAAACACAATATTGTGGCTCACTCATTATACACGAGACAGCATCGTATTGCGGGTGCTGATTGTATGAGTTTTAACGCTCTGTTCTCATGTGCAGGAACGGAACAGTGCTAATGGTCAGCGCTACGGTGTACGAGAGCATGAGTTCAAATTTGGGTACGTCCATTACTTTTTTTACTTTTTTCATTAATCGTGAAAGTGTTTATATATGACTTTAATCCACTTATAATTATCTGATAGCAGTTAGCAGATAGTTGGATGGCTAAAGTATTGGCTAGTAATCTGCCCGTGAGGGCTCATTTTTCAATGCCAGTCGTCTTTTGTCAAACGCGTATTGATCACCAATACACATATATCGCTAATATTCAAACAAAAGCTGATTTTTCTGATTCTTGCGTTACATGCAAGGAAGTTTCTTGCAATTTTTGCACATTACTAGAACTTGCAATTTGAGCAAGCGATCTTTTCATTAATTCGAATGATTCTTACTGGGTTTGTTTTGGGTGTAGGGTGATAATATGAATAGAGCAAAAATAGGTTCGTGACCCCATACGAATCCGAATATTGCTCATAAGCATTAAGTTCAAAATTACTTTCGCAAGTGCAAATCGAAGAAGAAATGGCATCTACATTATACCTGCCATCTGGTACATTTTCCAACATCTTGGAAGTGGAATAGCAATAATAGCACTTAGAAGCAGAACATTCCTAACTATCAAGGTATGATACCCGACCAGCACACCGGAAGTCAGCTGGGAAAGTAGAAATAACTCGTTGAGCGTAAATAAATTATTCATGTGACTAATTTCTTCCTCTCGAGCGTTGAAGCTGAAAGTTTATCCCATGGCTCGATTACAGAGCTAACAAAATGTTCTGCTTGAAAAAAAGTTTTTATTGAAGTTCATTTGGTTTGAGTTTCTAATGACAGTGTTGGATTTACCTTCCGTGAGAGTTGGGTTTGTGCTCGAATAAAGATTGAGTTGTTGAGAGAAATTTCGGTTCCGTTTTATATCCAATTGTAAGCTAATGTTATCAGTAGATATTCAGGTCATTTTTTTCACACACAAATGACCTGAATATCTACTGATAACATTAGCAAGAAACAGAAATGCGTGTAAAGAGCAAAGAAAATGAAAGATAATTGTCGAATACATGACATAATTACTAGACGCATACGAAAAACTATCTTAAATTGATCTATGACTCAATTTTGGGGTATCGTTGAATAAGGCGAATTTAGGTAAAGTTTTCAATGTGTGTAAGAAATAAAACCACAGAGAACAGACATAAGCTAGAACAATTTTTTTTTTGGAAAACCTGTGTAAACATTCGAATAAAAATACGTTACAAATCACCATTGTACACAATTTCGCATACGTGAATAACCATCGTATCGGGGCTTGCACGCAAGGTTCCTATACCGATTGCTGGAAGTCTGCTGACGGATCGTAGCGCCGACTAGCGGCAAGTATCTACTTGCTGCTGTCATTTGAAAACGACAGTTATTTTTCTTACACACATTGAAAACTTGACTTGTATGTCAGTTATCAGTGATAAAACTGTCAATTTGAAATGCTATAGATATGTAGTAAAAAGTCACTAGCCTGCGCTACGATGGGCCAGCAATCGCTATACGGACCTTATATGCAAACTTAGATACAATGGTGATTCACGTATGCGAACCTGTGTACGATGATGATTTTCAACATATTTTCATTCAAATGTTTACATAGGTTTTTCGGAAAAGTTTATTCTAGTTTCCATTTAACTACGGAAAAACCATTACTTATTACACGCTCATTCAAAACTACTCAAAATTTGAGTTCAGAGCACTCAATTTCAAAAGTAATAGCAATATGTCAAAACCGCCGGTTGTCACGGTAAAGATAGATACGTCTACCTTTATCAAGGACACATGATAGTGAACTCGGGTGATTCGTAGTTATTCTGCCTAAGCTCGACCCTCATTATCAGAAGGCAAAATTAAGCCCGCACGATATTAAGCCTGTTCTAATGACCCTGCCACTTCTAGTTTTCCGATCTGTTTACTTCACATCCTTGCTCTCACTTGAGTACTATGGCTCTAAGTTTCATAACTTTCCCTACCCAGTAATCTCTAGCTAATTGAATGTCGTTAAAACGTAAAAAAGAAAATGTGACTAACATAGTCGAAATAAAAAAGGAAAAAAAAAAAATGTTCAAACTGCTGAGTGAAAAAACTACTTACTCTCAAAAAAGTGTGTGGAATCAGGCGTCGACATAAACTAAAAAAGAGTTTACAATTTAAGACACTGATTGTTCATAAAACTAGAAGATAAGTTTGATTGAGTTTCGCTTGTTTTCAAATCTAACTCTCAGTTATGTTTTTTTAGTTTCTGCAGTTTCCACAAGATGCCGATCGGCATGAAATAGATGCAGAAAATGACCCTCAGATTAAATTTCCGGACATCGTAAACGCCTGGACAACGGACTGGAGGATCAGGTAAATTACATTTGAAATACCAATTCATATTTTTGCAGCTTTATTAAAAATGCGGAATGATTATTTTCCGTATTTGCCTTTTGAGTAAAATGTACTCAAATTTGACATTTATGTCCCAAACTCAAAACTGAATAAACTAGGAAAACTTAATTTTTGACTACGTGCACTTTTTATGAAATTGAGTGGCTGGCAACTCAAATTTGAGTTGTTATCAATGAGCGTGCACTAGGTTTTTTATACTCAACCTTGGGTTAAGTATATTTAAGATGAATTTACATAATTTTGAGTAAAGCTCGAACATCTCAAAATTACCTTATTTAACGAGAGCTCGACTGAGTCAAACCTCTCGTTTTGTGTTTGACAACATTAATAAGTGCGAATGAGACGCAACTCTCAAAATTACCTGAATTGAAGATGAAAGAATCTATCTTTTGAAAGGTTTACTTTTTGAGTAGAGCAAGGTCTTAGAATTGTGTTTATTAGTGACATAAGTGTGGCACAGAAACTTTAGAAAAATATTTGTGTGAGAAAGAAGAAAATATTTGTAGTTTTTTCAAATTGAAAAGTCAGTCCACTTTAAGAGTTCTCTGCTTTACAGAGAGTGCAGACTCCGAAAAGCGTGAATCGCTTCCGAATATCAGTATCTAAGAGAAGATACGACAACAGGCTTCCTGCTCATGTTAATTTTCTCTACTAACCCCTGGCGAAAATCTAAAGACAACAGCCGACCATCGCTGCCAAATTTCTTTGGCTTTTTTCCTGGCTAACTGCACCAATTTGGTGTTGGTTTGGATATATCATCTAACTCGCAGCAAGTTGGTGTCAGTTACTGACGAGTGGAACACGAAATATTACAATCCAACTTTTCTAAAGCTTTTTAAAAATTCTTTCTAAATATAATTGTACAACAAATTCACAAATCTAGCTGCATAAAAAAGTTAAATTGTATTTTTCTTGGCGTATCTCTTAATAATATACGCAGCTATATCGTTATTTAAGACTTGTTGTGTATGAAAAGAATTCACTTTGTGGAACGCGAAGAAGCATATACGGTCGCCAGCACTAACACGTGTTGGATTAATAATCCCTCATTTTCTTTCCGCGACTTATATTTGGGCCTAGTAATAATCAATAGGGGCTCTAACACGGGCATTAAAAGCGTCATTACCAAGTACTGACATTTCCAGTTTTGCACATTGTCATCATTGAAAGTGACATTACTGCTCAGTAATTACATTACCTAATTAACCCCATTGGAAAACCAGTAATGGAAGAATGGTTTCCAACTGCCAGGTATTATCATGTCTTCATAATCTGCAATTTCAGCTGGTCCTGATCAATAACAGAGCTGCATCTAGGAATAGTCGCAAAAAATGAAGCAAGTTGCACGAAATGTGCAAATCAGCCGCTTCACGGTGGAATGAGCAACCGCAATATGATTGACACCCTGAGTAGATACAGAAAACTAGATTAGGATTGTCGCTGGTTGTACTACTTTCTCTATCTCTTTCGTAGAGTGCCCATTATTTTGACAGTGTCATACTAATGTGCACTCTACGAGAGCGAAAGAAGACGGTAAAACTAGTGACTGTCCTAATCTAGTCTTCTGTATCTACTATACCCTGCAACAACGGTTCCAACAACGACTTTCAAGCTCAACACATTGTCCTGGTATATAGGGGAACGCGGGGCAAGTCCGACACCTTAAGCGCAATAATTTTTCTAAAATTCCACAAAGTTCCTAAAATTGTATATTCTGTGCATAATCCTTGTTTAGATGGTTCTTAACAAAATATAATTTTTTCAGCGTTTCAAAAAATTGAATTCATTAAAAATTATTGGTTGCCAAAAAATAGAGAAAAATGTCATTTTAAAAACGCTGCGGGTAAGACCGACACCCCAAAGGGGCAAGAGCGACCCCCTTTTGATCTTTCTTTCTGTCTAATTGTTTCCAATGTATTGTGTATGTGTGATAACGTGCAATTATGTGTATATGAGTATGTGTGATGCAAACGCATACTTTCTGTAGTTTCATCGCGTAGCAAGAGGAAGAGCATTCGAATGCGTGGTGTTATGAATAAATAATGTTTAACGCATGATTTATATTATGGTACAGGTTTTCTCAAGTAATTCTTTCGAGCTTTATTGCCACTTGTATAGCCATTCTAACGAGGAAAAGCTATTCTGCAAGCAGATTATATACGCTGTTACTAGGACTCATTCACTTAGAAGTGACGCACGCTTCGTAGTAAGCTATCCGGTTCGTGTTGTGATTTTTCGGAACATTGTTGATCAACAATCCGACGGTCAATGAAATTTTTTCATCAATATCATTTCAAAATCTCATATTAGATTATACTTTTCGTTTCTTTTTGTAATATTATTATGAATCACGTTCAATTAATTTTTAATTTTTTTGGTCGGCTTGAGACAATACTGATAAATAAATGCAAAAAACATAGTTTCCGTGTATTTCAATTATTAACATGACGTAATTATAGTATTATTGAACACAACAAATATACCCAGTCGTTTGTATCGAATCAAAAACGAACCCAATTATCTAAACACCGTGTCGGTCTTACCCCACCCAAAACTGTCGGTCTTACCCCAACAGCGCCCATTTTTGTTAAATGCTCAATTAACAGTATTGAAATACTCAAACTTATCTTCAATACATACAAATAACGATATGGAGAGTAGAATAGAATGTGTGACAAAAAAACTGTTCATTTTCAAAGCTTTTGTGTTATTAAAACCTTAAAATGTATCAACTAAAAATAACATCCAAAAGCGCATCAACTTTGCTTTCGCTTGTTTTGTTTATTTTGTTGACGTTTATGAACCCATATGGCATCGATATGTATCGAAATTCCAAAAATAATGGTACTAATAATATCCTGTCATTATTGTATGATTTAAAATTTGATATCTGGGAAAAGTCGTGGGGTGTCGGGCTTACCCAGGGTGTCGGGCTTCCCCCCAGTTCCCCTACATGTTTCTAAAGTATCACCCTAGTATAGAGTACAATGCAGTTCGTTCTACGACGATTTGAATAAAACTCCATCTGCTAAGTTGTTCACTTATGTTCATGACACTTCCAATTCGGCAGACGTTCGAATCCATCTAATAGTTTTTAGAGAGAAATCATTCCTGTCTCGCAAAAGAGAATTTCAGATTTACGCCCGCCCGACAGATGTCGTCTCCCTTCTGCGTGTTGGCATCGTGCACTATCTCCGTTTTTGGAGAGGTAACTTTCTCAGAGTAGCATCCGAACGGGGAAATTGTATAGAGTTCTAGCCGACACGAGCATTTTGTGCTGGAGCCCGCAGCCGATAACCGCGTTCATTACTGGAGCATGCGTGTTTCCAGGGCGGCGTGGTTCTATAATTCGTATGTGGTTCATTAAATGCCCCTTTAATTTTGATTCATTTTGTTTTGCGATGTTTTGGCCTTCTCATAAAGCAATCGCTTCCAATCAAATTTTTTTCTATTGCCAATCCAGCTAGCCCGGATACCAATCGTAAGTCGATACATAGTATCAACACGATTAGGGGAATGCGGGCGATTGTGAAACATTCGCGTTCCTTTACCTAGCGTCGTGAAACTTCATTTATTTATTTGTACATTTATTTATTTATTTGTTTATTTATTTTATTTATTTATTTATTTTTTTTATTTATTTATTTATTTATTTATTTATTTATTTATTTATTCATTTACTTATTTATTTAGTTATTAATATATTTGTTTATTTTTTTATTTATATCCTTATAGGATAGGTCCCGTCGTACTAGCGATATATTGAATCCGATAAGCAATCCACTGCTTTCGTAACTTGGCAGCTGGCGGGGGTTGTTCCAAGGCAATCGACAGAGGACAAAACGAAAAAAAAATCCACGCTATGCTATCTCAATTCGATGGATACCGTTGAGATAATGAGGGTTCCACACAACTGAGCAATATTACACTGTTCATCGCACGAGTGAGCAGTAGAGAGATTTCAAACAGTAAATATCTGAAAAATACTGAGATATTATCATTACGAACCCCAAACAGCGTGATGCCTTTGCCATAATATAGGTGATATGCTGCTTAAACGTTATTGTTTGATCGAGAAAAACTCCGAGATCTTTGATACAATTCGTTCTGTCAATCATGGATTCTGCTAGACAGTATTAGAATCAAATTGGCGTTTTTTCCTTGAGAACGTGATGGCCGTACATTTTTTTTAGGATTTTAGGTCATTCGGTGGATTTCGCATCATTCCGAAAAGGTTACTAGTTGGCTTCGAAGGAAAGCTGCGACGTCAGTATTCCAGATTCTGTGGTATAACTTGACAAAACAAATACTAAACAAATGTTAACGTCGTTGAAATATAGGAAAAATTAAAAGGACCTGGATGGCTGCCTTGCGGGTTACCAGATGAACTGTTCGGATACGCAATCACTTATCTTGACAGCTAGACGACGGTTACTGAGATACGATTGCGTCCAACCTTCGTCTACAGTATTGGTGTAGAAAAATAAGTGATAAAAAAATCGGAAAGGTTTCTTTGAACTTCAAAAATATAGTTTTATATATTTTGTTTTGATTTTGACTAGAAACTTTGAAATGATTTGAAAACCGGCAGTTTCCTGCCCAGCCGAGTAATTAGCAAAATTTTAAGCTGATATCTCGTTACAGTTTCGTGATTTTCAGCGAAATATTTCCCGAATCTCAAACAAATCTTGTACCTAGATCTCAACGAAAAATCGCAGATGACCAATAAGCACGAAAAATCTTCCGTAATGAGCTGTTTATACGTCTTCATGTCAGCATTTATAACGCAATTTAGCATTAAAGTATCCTATAATACTATTTAAAAACCGCTTGTGGTGTACCGCCTCTATCGGTAATAGGTAACATCGTTTACATCCAATCGTTTTGGGTTGTTCTGATCCGTATAAAATAACACCAAATTGTGTGAAAGTACAGTGAATCTAGTACAGAATGGCCAAATTAACGTAAATATACACCCTGGTTTTTTACGCGGGAGATACGTACCGCGCAATAAAAATCGCGTTAATTTGAAAATCCGCGTAAAAAACGCGTTAATTCGAAAATCCGCGTAAAAAATCCTCGTAAAAACCGCGTAAAAAACCTGAGTGTATGTCTAATTAATCCAGTAGATGATTTAAGCTGACCTGACTCGAGTAGCTCAGTATTTGCCTTGAGGTTTCAATTGTTTACGTATCTGTATATTGTTATGTATTGAGTACGGCTTTTTCCAATTTTCCAATAATAAAAATCTGATGATCAAAACAGAAGTTCTAAGCGAAGAACAAAACCCGTTCCACAAAAAGGAACACTCTTCTGTATCTGGTATAAATATGAACAAAATCGGTCCATTCTAGCTGTCGCAAGATAACACCAGAGCCAAATCATCAAATTAAAATCATTTGATTGCTCTGCAACGGCAACAACTGTGTGACACGTTTGATGCGGGTATGGATGCAATGATGAATCGGCAGGAACCGAACGAAAAGTTAGTGAGTAATTAAGAATTTATCGAATTAATAAAGTCAGTTGTGTTTCAGTACCGAACCGGATCGGTAGTTATACATTTTTTTGTAAAGCTTGAAATGTGGCGCCCAATACTGTACGCTAGCATGAAACTTAAAGTGAGAATTCGTAAATGGTAATTTCTTTTAACAAACTGTTTAATAAAAGTTTTAGCTGATGGTACCATACGATGGATTATAGGAATTTGAATGATGCAGCTCACAGGAAGTCAGTGGAAAAATGGGGACATTGTGGGATACCGAATAGATATCAAGGATCATTCTAACGTTCGATATACTGAAACGAATGGGTTGAACAAGTTCAACCATGTTGGATTCATCTAGGATTGGTACGTATCACTTGTATGTAGTGTAGAAGAGATTTTTTTTCGTTAGAAATGGTGAACATTTTAAAGTCTTAAATTGTTAAGAATTTGCCTTCCTCTTATTTATTGATCAACTAGTCTGAATTATTTTGTCGAAGGTTGTTCCAACGAGTTCAGTAAAAAGGTTTCAATTCTAAAGTGATTTCGTTGATGATAGAATAATATGTAATAAGAGTGGCCTGATATTGAATTTTGACCTAAAACACTAAGCAAGGATCTACGATAATAATGCATAGAATTGCTGTTCACGTTAATATTGAAAATGAATAAAAATAATAACCAAATTTAAATTAATGAAGAGTGCTTTTTAAAGTCTAGGCTGAAAAATAGAAAAAGCACGTCAACGTACTAGAAAATAGACCAAGAAATAAATTTAAATTTTCAAAATCAGCCCACGGGATCGAGCAGAGATTACGTTATATAAACTTTCCCAATTTTGACTCCTTATCTCGCCAAATATCTTAAATTTACAATTAAAAAAAAAATTTTTTTGAGCGACTTAATGGAATGTCACAATTGTCTCTCTTAAGACAGATATCTATTATTATAGTGGAAGTAAATGGAAGACATCTCTATTAAGAGGGTTAATCTCAAGCTTCTTTATCCCCTCTCCCTTCCCTTAGTACGTCACGAATTATTTTTTCGTGACTATGACGTACCTTTTAATATTGGAGCCCCGTTTCAAAATTTGGAAAGAAAGTAAGGAAATCTTTCAAAAGCGACCTAAGCACCTAAGAGACCCAATAGAATACCGGGAGGTTATAAGTCACGCTTGTTTGTTTTCCACCATTCGTTGCTTGCGTTTTGAACGAACAACACATCGACTGGATCATGTGTACAATAAAGAAAGAGAATATCGGAATACTCATATAACTGCGTATAAATTTTCGGATACCAGTACACTCAAGTTTTTTTTCACGCGGTTTTTTTTGCGCGGTATTTTTTACACGGTTTTTTTACGCAGATTTTGAAATTTACGTGGTTTTCATTTACGCGGATTTTGAAATTTACGCGGTTTCCATTTACGCGGTTTTTGAAATTTACGCGGTTTTCATTTACGCGGATTTTGGAATTTACGCGGTTTTCATTTACGCGGATTTTGAAATTTACGCGGTTTTCATTTACGCGGATTTTGAAATTTACGCGGTTTTCATTTACGCGGCATGTATCCCCCGCGTAAAAAACCTGAGTGTACAACATGCAACCGTTTTCTAGCTGTGTGCTAAATCTATCAGTCGTCCTTCCCTCTGCTACGCGTAGTTGAGGGTTCTCCTTAGTGAAGAACAATTGGTTTTTAACTAAATTTTTCTCCTTACGGACGAATTCTTAACCCTCGCTTAAGTTTTAAACCAGGTTCAACAGAGCGATTAAACCTGGCTTATAACATTAAGCGAAGGTGATAAAATAGGCCCTTCGGGAGAAATATCGCATTGTGCACAGAGGAGTATTCGAATCAAAAAGCTGGCCAAAAGTTTTAATATAACTTTTTCCGCGAAAAAAGATACGGTAATGATTGGAAACCAGTAAAATTTGATGTGCCTAGGGTAAAGTATCCGACCGTATCCATAAATCTTTTATGTGTATTAAATTCCACTATGTTGAAAAATCGTAAAATAAATTTGTTTGGAAATCTTTTCTAATTAAATGACAGAAGATGAAACGCATCTATGACCTATAATTGTTTTTGAAACTAATCATTGTTTCGAAGCAAATCGAGCGAGTTTGTGATAATGTAAGGGTATTTGAAATTTACCCTTCGTTCGTTGACATATTGAAAGGAACCATGAAAATGTCTTTTCTTCCAATCGTTTGTCCGAAAAAGCTCAAGAGGCTTCCAAAAAATAAGTTTGGAGATACTGAAAGGATCACTCGAGGAAATGATCACATGCAATGACGAACGAAGATATTTTCACTGGATTAATGGTAGCTTCCGGCCTTATTATATCCACTTTGATGTGTGAGCGAGTGAGTGATACACTAGAATATCCACAGGAAGTGCAAGACTTTTCCACTTCCTTTACTGTTTAATTGCAAAACAACTAATATGATTAAATAAAGCCTAATCAATACAAAAAATGTGTTTCAGTGCCACTTTAAAATTACAATAACATACCGTTCAACAAGATTGCAACACTAAAGTCAAAACTGACGGTTGCCAGATTGGTATAAAATTTCTTTATTTCTTTATTTGTGTGTTGGGACCATCCTAATCAATCCAAAGCCATTTTCATGATATCATGTATTCCGAAATTGCATGCAGAGTACTAAAATATTATGGTTGCAGTTGCAAACTGGAAAATCCATCCAGCGACAATCGGATTTTCTCCTGTTTAGTGCTAATCCATGATGTCGGAAGTAGTGCGCGTTGTACGAAAACAGATCATCATTGTACGAAAACAGCGCACTACTTCCGACGTGATTCCATTGTTTAGAACCAGCGAAAATACGATTGTCGTTGATTGGATTTTCCAGTTTTCAACTGCAACCAGAATAACTTAGTTTCGTGATTTGGAAAGTTTTAGAGATTTTTGGCCAACTTTTGTTCTGAGTGGCATCACTGTGCATCTGTTTATGAAATTCAATGCGGTGTGCGATTCAGTGAAATTAAATGAACTGTGGCAGATAATGTTCGAGCTTGGCTTGCCGACAAATCTGATTAAGCTGATTCGTATGGCGTAACCAGAGAGACATTCACCTCATTTGTGATATCAGATGGATTGAAGCAGGGCGATTCAGTCTCTTGTCTATTGTTCAACATACAACTCGAAAACAGCGCACTACTTCCGACGTGATGCCATTGTTTAGAACCAGCGAAAATACGATTGTCGTTGATTGGATTTTCCAGTTTTCAACTGCAACCAGAATAACTTAGTTTCGTGATTTGGAAAGTTTTAGAGATTTTTGGCCAACTTTTGTTCTGAGTGGCATCACTGTGCATCTGTTTATGAAATTCAATGCGGTGTGCGATTCAGTGAAATTAAATGAACTGTGGCAGATAATGTTCGAGCTTGGCTTGCCGACAAATCTGATTAAGCTGATTCGTATGGCGTAACCAGAGAGACATTCACCTCATTTGTGATATCAGATGGATTGAAGCAGGGCGATTCAGTCTCTTGTCTATTGTTCAACATACAACTCGAAGATCTGATGTGCAAACCCAGTCAAAATAAATGCGGACGACCATGGTCAGGCGATTTAAACAGTTTGCCTGTACTTTGTTTGTCTAGTGCACTTCATTTAGCCAAGGAACGTGGGTAATTGTGGAATTGTGTGTAAGTATAGTAGAACAAGATCTCTGATCTAAAGTCTTAATGATCGTCAGATTGTGGTAAGTTTTGGTGTCCAATACCAACTTCACCATTGATTCTTCCTATAGTTTGGTGGTGATTACCTAGTGTACTGATAAGTTTATGTGAGTTTATAATGAATCCGAAAATAAGTATTAATTGTAATTTTCATATTAGGCAATTAAGGGTGATTAAATGGCGCGTTCCATTCCCCTTCTTCCCAGTCAAAAAGGGCAAGTTGCTGGCTAATGGGTAGCTATTTGCCAACTCGGATGCGCTAATTAGCCTTCAATTTGCAAGCAAATTGCTGGCAATTAGGGGGCTATTTCAAATGCAACATTTGGGCGATTTGCCGCCGTCATTTATTGCCGCCCTACCTGTCTTTAAATCGCCCACGGAACGCGCCATTTAATCGCCCTTAGTTGCCTAATATGAAAATTACAAATAAAACTTATTTTTGGATTCATTATCTACTCACCTTAACTTGTCAGTATACTAGGGGTAATCACCACCAAACTATAAGAAGAATCAATGGTGAAATTGGTATTGCACACCAAAACTTACCACGATCTGACGTTCATTAAGATTTTAGGTCAGAGATCATGTTCTACTATACTTCCACACGATTCCACAATTTTCTACATTCGTTGGCTAAATGAAGTGCACTAGACAAACAAAATACAACCGAGAACACGCCATTTGTTAAAAAAAAATTACGCGTAACCCAAACATGAACTGCTATGTTTGAAAAACGCAAAAAACAACCAAGTCCATTTCAGCCGCCAGAAAATTTGTCTAAGTATTAAAATTGCCTTTAAATCGCATTCGCAAATTGCATTTGTTCCTAGGGGAAATTAGCACAGGCGAGTTGAGTCAAACGTCAAACTTTTTAAATCGCCTGACGATGTTCGTCCGCATTTTTTTTGACAGGGCATGTTCGTCCGCATTTTTTTGACAGGGTTGGCTTTGCGAACGGCATTGACCAAAGAGAATAGGGAAAGAGACGAATAGTGTGAAGCCAAAAATACCTTATTGAGCAGACCAATCGTGCAATGTAAATAAACATTACTCATGCCTGAATTGGAGGAGATAAGTATTGTACTTCTATCAAAAAAGAAATTTGAATTTTCGTCAGAATTTAGTTCAATCGTGATTGTAAGGTGCATTCTAGAGTATATGTATGAGTAAAAATAAGCTTTAGAATTATTTCATCTCTTTGTTTCGAAATGCACATCGTTTGATAAACAAATTCATCGATCGACATACGGTTTGTTTTCAAAATATAATAGGAGTCATTTAAAGTGCTGCGTGTAGAAGCGGTTGCCAAAATTCTAGTGTTGAAATCATCATAAAGGGAGTGTTGCCGTTTTGATTGATTTTCACTCTTCGTCTCTTTCACTATTCTCTTTGGCATTGACATCATTGGCGTTGATCAAAGAGAATAGTGAAAGAGACGAAGAGTGAAAATCAGTCAAAACGGCAACACTCCCTTTATGATGATTTCAACACTAGAATTTTGGCAACCGCTTCTACACGCAGCACTTTAAATGACTCCTATTATATTTTGAAAACAAACCGTATGTCGATCGATGAATTTGTTTATCAAACGATGTGCATTTCGAAACAAAGAGATGAAATAATTCTAAAGCTTATTTTTACTCATACATATACTCTAGAATGCACCTTACAATCACGATTGAACTAAATTCTGACGAAAATTCAAATTTCTTTTTTGATAGAAGTACAATACTTATCTCCTCCAATTCAGGCATGAGTAATGTTTATTTACATTGCACGATTGGTCTGCTCAATAAGGTATTTTTGGCTTCACACTATTCGTCTCTTTCCCTATTCTCTTTGGCGTTGATCGCGAAGCAACGAAAGAGGCTTTTTTGTTTTTAAAAATGTAGCTGCAAGAATCGGGTTGACTATTGACCATTGTATGAAATGCCTTAACCTCACAATTTTGACAGGTGCTGGTCCTTTTGTTTACAGTTTGTACTTAACAAATTTGAATTCCATTGAAATAAGCTTAGTGCTAATAATTAATTACCAAGAAATTTAACCGCAAAACTACTCCCCCATTCAGAGAACACTAGAAGTAATTGAAAAACAAATAATTAGTTCACTTATTAGATCTTTCATATACATTTTCGCACAGTAGGGAATAGTACAATTTAATTGTAAGGCGCTCTAGAGAACCTTTATACTTCTAAAAATATGATTCCCAATATATTTTAAATGCTTCATTTTGAGAATACGAATAATCTAACTTCAAAATGTAATCAACAGGACCACCACCTGTCACATTTAATGCATGACGTCACTGTGCAGTGACCAATACACAAGTGCATGGTAGCTGGTAGAGAGCGAGGCAGTCCGACCGGTGTTGGTTCTTAGATGGAAATGGATAAGATACGGTACGAGATAGTGGACGAGTTTAAATAGCTTGGAACACTAGTGACATGTGATAACGATTTTAGCCTCGAGCTGAAAATACTTCCTATGGGTTGCGTAGTTAGCTAAAAACACGTAGCCTACAGACACGCACAAAATATATTATAGAATATAATCGCTGATACTCCCTGTTGCTGGCAGTAGAAAATGGAGAATGGCGCTACCACATGAACCACGAGCTATACCATGTACACAACCATGCTGACATGGGAAGTCCGATAACATATTGCAGACTAGAGTGGGCGGTAGCACGAATGCTGGGCGAGAGACCAGTTCAGATTATAGTCAGCAAAGAACCTGGAAAGTGATTTCAGATGAGCCAGATTTAATCGACCCACACTCGTTCGAAAAATAAATCTATGGTTAAGGAAATGCTGATTATGCTAACAAGAAAATGAAAACTGCTGATGGAAATATATATGTTTGGACATTCGAATTAAAGTAAAAATTCAACACTATTTTTTCAACGTCATCAATCATTTTGTCTTTAGGATTTCTCAAAGTACACAAGATATTTTGGTGAAAGAAGTAGGATAATTTAAACATTTATTAACTAGATTTCCGTGTCATCTTATCTACTAATAATTATCTCAGTTTGACCTGTTCACGTTTCCTTCACATACGCCAAAGGATCGGTTGAATAGCGGACATATCTAGAGCCAATTTGATGAATTCAGCAACTTCTTGCCAAGAAAAGGTCAATTCTGCGATATATGTCCACTACACAGTAGTTAACTAAACTGTTTTTTCTTTTATAATTTTACAGCATTTTCAAAAAATTTCGACCGTTCTCATCAGATTGTTTGCGTACTTTAAGCATTCAGTGAGAGATGCAATAATACAGCATGACATAAAATAACTTGTGTGGCTTTCTAAACACTGCGTACGCAACAGAATTATTTATTGTTTCTTTCATGTACATTGTTAATAAGTTTTATTTTTCATATAGCTGGTTAAAAGACAAACCTAATCGTCATTAGTAAACTGTACGTTGCGGTTGACTATTTTATTCCTGTACCAGCTACGTTGTAATTGGGACACATGTATGGTATTGCAGCCCTACTATAATGGCTAGTTTGTTTCAAATATATTGCGCGATTTTGGTATAGCCTGTTTATGGTTTGATATTTTATTCTTTTTGTTCAAAAATGATTTTACTCAACCACACTCATAGTACATCGGATCTTCTAATCATATCATCATATTGTCAATGGTAAAATTGTTAGTGTTGTTTGATAATGTCTGCCTATTCATGTTCGGTTTCTATTTAGTTTTATTTTCTAAGAAAAAAAACAATTAGTAATAAAAACAAAATCAACAAATATTTTCCAACAAGCTGGGCTTCAAGCATCAAGGAAATGATAAAGATTAAAATATTATTACTAACAGATCTACTTAAACTGTAAAGTAGCATTTGGTTGGCCTCCTGAATTAATATTGATTTGGTGCAATTTCTACCACAACGGGTAAAGGTGATACGATTTTTGCTTGTGAAAGGTGACGAGATTAGTACGGAGTAAAGCTACAGAACGCGATGCTTCGAGACGGGAAGCGAAAAAAGATTCGACAAATTCTTTGAATGGGTCTTCAATTGAAACATATGGATCAAACGGCAAGCCTTTTTGAAATAAACTAATAATGTTGAATCAGGTAAAGCCATAAAGTAGGAAACGCTTGATTGGCGTATTACGCCGATGAATTAATCACAAAAGTTCACAACTGGTAGTACCGGTACTGCTTATTCGCGCATGTACTGGTAGTCGACTTCGTTCAGTGGGACAAAGGTTTCCTTGATGGACTGTGGTGTTGACCATCGCAGTACGTAGTGCGGACCGCCGGCCTTGTCATTGGTTCCTGTGGATTGAAAATACAATGTCATTATCAATCCAGTACTGCTAGATTATTATAAAGCATACTGAACACACTGGAAGTCTGGAAAAAGATATATGTTTTAATACATTAGCAACAATATTAGTATCAGGGACTTTTTTCATTGTTTTACATTTAACGTTGTATCCACACGAATATACACATTTCGTAGTACTGAATTTGAGCGTACAACCCAAGCTAAATTACAATGGTGGTGTAACGATCCTACTGAAACTATGAATTTCGGTCCTTGAAACCAATGACTTGCTATCTCACCAAACTACCCTTTAAAATTGAGAATAAAAGGTAGCTTTTTGGATTTATAAATATTTACACAAAGTTGTCCCCCAATAACACCTCAATGGAAATAATCAAAGACGAATGATGCTTTCCTCGACTTAGTGGTTATTATAAAGGAATGGAATCAAAATGTTTTTTTATAAATATATCAAAGTAATAGTGTGCATTCGAACGTATACTCACCAGACATTCGGCCGCCTCCGAACGGTTGCTGACCTACAACCGAACCGGTAGATTTATCATTTACATAGAAATTACCAGCAGTCATTTTGAACTCTTCCATAGCACGTTTCAGGAACGCCCTTAAAATGAAACACATTCCAGTCAATATAATCAACACTCGACTAACAGCACTTACTCATCCTTCGAGAAAACTGCTCCAGTCAGGGCAAACTTCGTGGAGCCTCCAACCAGCTTCATCGCCTGATCTAGATCTTTGTCTTTGTACACATATACACTCAGCACCGGGCCGAAAATTTCTTCAACCATGATCTTATCGAGCGGGTCGCTCGATTGGACAATCGTCGGCTCGATAAAGTAGCCCTTGCTATCATCACATTTGCCACCGGCTATAATTTCCAAGTTTTTCGAGCTCTTTGCGTGATCAATATACGATTTGATCCGCTTAAATGCCTTATCGTCAATAACAGCCGATGTGAAGCTGCTGAAATCGGTAACATCACCAATCTTTAAGGTATCACGAACCTTAACGAGTCCCTCCTTAATTTTAGGCCACAGCGACTCCGGGGCGTACATTCGGGAGCAAGCGGAGCATTTCTGACCACAAAATTCAAACGACGAGCGGATCGTTCCATTCACAACCGACTCGACGTCGGCCGATGGATGGATGAAGTGGTAATTCTTGCCACCGCACTCGCCAATCAGTCGTGGGAAATTGATGTAGTTGTTAATGTTTTCCCCTACTTGACGCCACAATCGATTGAAGGTGCTGTGGAATTGAACTTAGTGTTGTTTGGGAACCGATAAAAAAACAGACGTTTCTGGCAAAGGTAACACTTACGGTACTGAGCCAGTAAAGTTGATACCGGCAAGGTGCGGCGATGCGGTAATCGTATCACCAAATACTGGACCATCGGTTGGAATGAAGTTGACGACACCTGGGGGGACGCCGGCTTCACGCATAATTTTAAAGATGATGTAGTTAGACAGCAGTGCGGTATCCGATGGTTTCCACAAAACTCCATTTCCCTGATAGAAACGAAAAGCATTGCGTTAGAGACAGAGCAACATTGATAAACAGAGAACAGCTAACCATCAAAGCCGGTGTGTATGCAAGGTTGCCACCGATCGCAGTAAAGTTGAACGGACTGACGGCTGCTATAAATCCGTCAATACCCCGGAATCGCATGGAGTTTTTCGTCACTTTCATATTTTCGCTAATGGGGTGGTACTTCGAGGCTTCTTTCAAATAGAATGTATTCATTCTAAAAGTAATTGTAATTCCAGTAAATTGTTCGATCGATAAAAGAAAACCCATTTTTACCTAATAAAATCTATCAGTTCTGCAGCGGAATCGATTTCCGCTTGGATCACAGTCTTCGCCTGTCCGAGCATGGTTGCGGCATTCAGTTCCTGTCGGTATGGGCCAGCCATAAGATCGGCCGCCTTCTGCCAGATTTTGATACGCTCGGCTACTGGTGTTCGATCCCATTTGACCTGCGTTTCCGTTGCGGTTTTAATGGCCTTCTCCACCAGCTTCTTATCAGCCCAGTAAAACTTCGCTATCTTTTTGCTGTGATTATGCGGCATCACCTGGTGCTGGACGGAATTCGTTCGGAACTCCTCGCTACCAATGATAATCGGAACATCCTCCGTTTTGTCAGCGGTCTTTTTCAATGCTGCTTCGAGTTCTTTGCGCTCCTTTGAACCTTTCTTGTAGCTCAGTACCGGCTCATTGATGAGTGGGAACTCCGACAGTTTGTTTTCAGGAACGATCGAGCCGATACAGCGCACACCATACCTAAAGGGGTAGGAAACACAAAATTTAATGTTGTTGAAGGATAGTGGGGAAAAGTTTAGAAACCAATCCTAATGCACATAGGGTGTATTCATGTTTATTTGTTGTATCTACACCAACAAACCATTTGGCCACAATAGTGGTGTTTAGACTAGTTACATAAATATATTCATCTTCAAGTGGAAGTCGAATACCGAGCTCACACTGTGGAGAATAGGCTGAAGATCGGTAACAGAGCCCTGGCAACCATAGTTGGTTCTCCCAAAAAGGTAATCGCAGCAGAGTTATTACGTCGAGCTCAAAAGCGGGCTTGAAGATTCAGGCGTTCGAAAATTGTAGACCAATCTACTCTGGGAGACAGAAAATCCGAGACGAATAGGGTTCGAGAACAGTCCCTACGGATGCTGAGAGTGTCGAGTTGTATTAACTAATAACGATTTTCGTAGCTCGGCTGCTGAAATCTGTTTCGCTACTGGAGATGAACCAGTGTTGAACAGCCCCGTTCTGGTAGTACGGATTCTAAACAACAGAACAATATTCTAGTGTTGAGCGTTACTGGGCCGCGATAACTTCCTTGCTTTTATACCATAACGAATAGCGATAAGCACACCGCCACTTCATGCCTTATGGCTGTTGAAGTCATTTCTATCACAGCGGTAGATATCAAATGCTGAACCAAACACCTCGGCCAAGATGATGACGCCATACAGCAGCCCTTCGTCGCGAACAACTAGCTAGCTGTCCGTTGATGAATTTAAGCTACCAACATTCTGGTAGTAAACCTCGATGTTCACGGGGTCTCTGCAAAGAGTGTAGTAACCCCGCGAGCAGTATCGGAACGGCTGATAGTAGTTTTAGCGACTATGGCGGGAAATTTGAGACATCTCGAATCAACTCCGTTGCGCCCCAGAATACCACGGCCGTCGTCGGTGAGAAAAATGGTTGACATCTGTTCACGAGATGTCGGATACTTGCTATTTGTGGCAGATTGGGAGACCCTTTTATCCATCCCACACACAGGACCTCATGGCGACTGAATATCGCTTTGATGGTGCGATGTGGACAACAGGAACAGAGCTGTCGTAGCTGACGGCGAGAGTCAAACGCTGAGTTTCCGAGAATGGCGGCTTAGAAGACCACTTCTCCACCCAAGCACACAGGATCAGGACGACTGCTGAACGCTGGCGGCAAGGGCTCAACTGCGGCCGGCAAGTGTTCTAGGGCTTCCATAGTACCAACTGTGTTGCGTTCCTGTATGCGCTAAGTATCGACACTCCTTCACGTAGCTTAGCATCCTCAAATTCCTGAACAGTATGGCTTGCAACCATATGTTCTGGGATTAAAAGTTTTATCACGAAACTTTGGGTAAATTCCAACTTTGAAGTATATTAAGGTCCAAGTGCGGACGCCTGTATCTTCTTGAACCTTATTTAGGTATTGGGGTCAATATGACCCAAAATAAACTTTCAAACTTCGATAACTTTTTAAATTTTGCACCAAGAAGTTTTGAAATTATTGACTTTTCCTCTTTTATGGAGAGCAACGATTTTCAATAGAATTCAGAATTTTAGGACATTCCTAAAGGGCTGTACAAAAAAAGTTACGAATAAGATGTTAACGGACAACTGTTGATACGGCATTTAATTAGCAAGGGACTGGAAGGTAAGGTATATTTTTTAATATTAAGAGCCATAGTACTCAAGAGAGAGAGAGCAAGGAGTGGAAGGGAGAAAGTTTAGAAAAGCGTGGAAAGGTCATATGAGCAAGCTTAGAGTTTACCGGCGACTTAACCCTTTGTCTGCTACCGTAGGAGTCAGGATCTTTTGGTATTAGAAATGCGAATCACCTGGGTCTACGGCATGTCCGGACAAGCGTAAAGTAAATTGTAAATTGTTACTTCATGCTGTCGGTTGCGACAGCATGAAGTTAGTTACTACAAAAAGAGACTGGATGTTGTGTATAGACGTAAACAGCGTCAAGAGATGGTTGCGTGTGATCTGTTAAAAACCCGAACCCGACCCGAATCCAAAATTTCCTAAATCGAAAAACCCGAACCCGAAAGCATTTCAAAGACCCGGAACCCGACCCGAACCCGAGAAATTTAAATGTAGAAGCCAAACCCGACCCGAAACCCGTCGGGATCGGGTCGGGTCCGGCTTTCGGGTCCAAAAACCCGAACCCGACCATCTCTACTAGAGATAAGTCGTCATCTATCGGAATATTAGTTAGTAGTAGCAGACAATGTTTTCTACCTCATTCAGTGCATTCTCAAGTACCTCGGTAGACATCACTCTCGTCGTTATCACTTTGCTTAAGTTTTGCTTCACTGTCCTAATGAGACGCTCCCATACTTGGGGAAACAGGGGTTTTTTGCTAGGGGATGTTTCGCCACTGCGACCACTATTCAGGTTATTTTTTGTGGCTATGCAGGAGGGTTGAATCTCCACTCGGTGTGCCTTGAATTGGTTCTGCTTATCCGGGGTAGGGCAGACGCAGTAAATCCAACAACTTTTCGGTCTCCGGTTCTTGTGCTTTGAAGAGATGCTCATAATCAGGATGACTAGTTCGTCCGTGAACGCATCTCCTTGAGCGATGCGATACAAATAGCTTTCAGCTAGAACGAGTTCTTCGGTACTTAGCGGCCCACTGAGTGGTCACCAGTCTTTTCCAGTTGAATGTACATGTTTCAAGTGAACATTGTCGTTCAGCGCAACAACGTTATCTAGCTTGAAAACTGCTCCGGCATAATCAATGTTTTTCGCGCAGCTAGCAGATGAGAACGGAGTTCATTGTTGGCTGTACCGTACCGCTGCAACGTTATTGGGCACTGTTCATCGTGTGTCCACAGAAAGGAGGGTCCACAGAAACACGGGCATTGCGGAGTAAGATCCCGAAAATCTTTCCATTTGGTGCCTAGGTCTGCGCCGTTCTGCTGTGACGGACGGTATCCAATGCCGCTTAGACGCCTCGGTGCTCTCCAAGATTTCACTGACTGGAAAGGCGACAAATCGGCTGTATCTTCTGTGGTCCGAGTTCACACAAATCTCTGGAATCGGTGTAAATAAATCGCTGACTTGGATCCAGAGCACTCTGGATAGTATTCGTCAATCGCATTCCTAGCACAGCTGCTTGAAGTTCGACTCAGAGAATTGACAAACCACGAAGAGGCGCCACTCTCGTCTTAGCGGTTACAAGTGCGCACTCGATCTTGTTTTTTTGTTGCAAACACGTGTTCCTTGCTGTTGTAACTCCGTTCTCGCTCGAGTCGACAAAGGTATGCAGCTGTGTCTTAGAGATTACCGGAAGTCAGTAGACGAAAACACCTTGAAATTAAGATGTCTTCCACATTGGGACCGACCTTCATCCACAGCAGCCACTTCTTAAACTTCACGTGGCATGAAAGAGCAGACTGTTGGCAACCTCTCTGAATTTTATTAAAATGTTTGATGCATTGTTTCCATTTTTAGAGACGAAAATATGGGACGCAGAAAAACCGCCACTATACCCCGGACCCGGGGTAAGTTGG
Source organism: Topomyia yanbarensis (assembly GCF_030247195.1). NCBI lineage: Eukaryota > Metazoa > Arthropoda > Insecta > Diptera > Culicidae > Topomyia > Topomyia yanbarensis. Next base: position 43,163,997 of record NC_080670.1, read on the forward strand.
AGGTGTGTATGGATACACTAAAAATAAGCAATCAAATGAAGATTCGATTACTTAAGGGGTCCTTTTGGAGATTCTGTCACGTTCGCCCGAATGACATTCGCCCGAAAGCCATTTACCCGAAGGACATTTGCCCGAATGTCACATAAACCCGAATGTCATTCACCCGAATGCCACGAAAACCCGAGAGACATTCGCCCGAATGCAACGTAAACCCGAATGCCATTCGCCCGAATTCCGTATACCCGAAAAACATCGAAATGTCAATCGAAAAAATTTAATTTATTAAGATGAAATACAAATTTTATTACATTTGATGCTATGAAGAAATTAACAATAAAGCTATACCAGTCAAATAGTTAATCCAATCACCTGGTTTGTATGATTTAACTAGGGTTTCCAGTTTTAGGTCCTTTCGTGAGTTCTTTTTAGATTTTTTAGCTGTTGGTACCGCTTGTAGTGTACGTAAAACATACGTACTAGGGTTTTTCTCTTCAAGCTGCAACTTCTTCAACACACCATAGAATTTCCAAGGTTTAACAAACCGTTACATTTATTGTGCTAGTCTTCCATATTATTGGTGGTTCTAGGAATCTTTGTCGATACATTTTCGAAAACTGACCACGAAGCGGGGGGCAAAGAAGGGTTATCAAGAAACTTTTTGATTAGTTTCCTTCCTACCAAAAATACAATTTTACTAATGTAACACAAAAAATCGTCGAGAGCCTTTGGACAACTTTTACTCAATTCTTCGAGTGCCATTGGAATACCTTGATGGGGCAAGAAAGCCAAGGCAACAACTTGTTTGTAAATTAGTTGTATTCGGTGATCTTCCGAATATTTTGTCTGACGACCAAGTTATTTTATTTTTCTGAAAAAACTTTGGTTTAGATGGAAGAATCATCCGTGAATTAGGTGGAAGAATCATCCTGTCTCGAAAACCAATATTACGTAGAGAGCTATTTGGTATATAGATTCAAGAAATTGCTGTTTTGACAGAAGGAATCAACTCTTATATTTGAGTATACCGGGCAGACGAGTGGATCAACAATTTCTTTGCAAACTTATTTTGCATGCAGATCCAAGGATTTGTCATGTTTGAAAGAACCAATCAACCCCTGATTGTGGGAAAAGAGCTGCTCATGTTTAAAAGAAGGAATCAATCCCTAAGTGTGAGTAAACCGGGCAAACGAGTGGATCACCGGTTTGATTGCGAGGGCTATTTGGTATACAAACTCAAAGAACTGCTCATATTTAAAGAAGGAATCAACCTCTATATTTCAGTAAACCAAGCATACCAATGGATCACAGGTTTGCCGAGTAGGGACCTCCGCTTCGGTTCCTTAACCTCGGTAATTGTGGCAAAGCCGCATCACACTAGCTTCGCCACATAATATTAATTTATGAGCTACTATTTACTAACGGTGTTGTGCCAAATGGACTTCCACCATGCAAGATATAATTACTAATTTAATTGATTCAATTCGTTAACGGAACATCTTAATATATATTTACCTAGATCGATGGTGTTTCCGAAAGATTTCTTATTATTTTGTCCGGTTTATCACAAGATTTCACCGCTCGAGCTGCGTCCTATATGCATCAGTTTGCACCGGAAGAGCATTTGTGGCGTTGGCAACAGAACCTCAGTGACGTCGGATAGTACACCTAAAAGTGATGTCGCATAGCCACATTGTCAGTGTACGGTTGACTAATGTGGCTACGTCATATCGCTTTCTGGTGCACTGTCCGACTTCGCTGCCGCTCAGTCGGCTTTAAACTAGTTATAGCCCCTATGTTTGAGTAAACCGGGCAAACAAGAGGATCACAGGTTTGCTTATAACTCCGGTGACGGGTGGATCAACGCCTCGTCCTACGGAACCTCAGCGGCTTTGCGCCGCTTCGGATCCTTGGCCTGGGATATGCGACCAAGCTGCATCACACTTGCTCCGCTGTATAAGCTCACTTGTTATTGTTCAGTTTATCAAACTTTGGTTAAAGATTTCACATTTCGCGCTCGGATTTGGTTTATTTAGGTTAAAATACATCCTTTTGGCAAAAAAGCGCATTAACGTCGGACTTCTATCACTAAAGTCACTAAACTAGACAATTACCGATTTTATATTATATTATATTAGTGAATGTGGTATTCGGGTTAATGACGTTCGGGCGAGTGGTCCATTCGGGTTAATGACATTCGGGTAAATGGTCCATTCTGGTAAATGGTTTTCGGGCGAACATGATTCGGGTAAATGACTTTCGGGCGAATGTCATTCGGGCGAATGTGATAAAACCCCTTTTGGAACGTGCTGAACAAGAAAACTGTATATTAACCGACAATTGGCGATTTGCGGCAAAACCAAAATTAGTCATGCGACACCTATGATTCAGCTCATGAACTGGCAAAGTGATACAGTTTGCTTTTTTTCACCCGTAAGTGAGTCGTAGCTTACAACAAAATCTTCATTATCTTCTCGGAAAAAGCTTACCACAGCCAAAATATGAATGAAACGAGTAAGAAATTTAGTTTTATTTGCAATTATTCTGAAATTACAGCCATTTGCAACTATTTGACTCATACATTTCTTCGAAATGTAATCGGGGTATTATTGTGGTTATAAAAAATCGTTCCATAAATAAAGTTCCAACTCGAAACCGAGACCCAATCAGTACCTACGAATGTCAAACTCCTTCATATTTTGAACTACGTAGGAGATTCAGTGAAGACTATCGGAGAGAAGGATCGGCTGTGCATGATACAAAGCTGACACTTTCCTATTAGCCGGATATATTCTTTCCTCGCCTGATCTGGAGAGTTTCATGAATTTACACCATCTCCTGAAGGTTTAGCTTAACTTAGGACGAATGGGAAATGCTGTTGCGGTGGCTACGGTGCTCAACAAATTACATTTCGAAACAGCGCGCATATAGCTCTGCGAATAATATTAGAAACCACTATGTTTTACACTCTTTTCGCAAGATGTTTACTCATCATCTTATAAAATGATGGTTTTCCTTCATTTTCATAAACAATTATCAACAAATTGATCGGTAATTTGGTGTTTAACAGTTATGTGCCCAACAAAAAAAAACACCTTTAACAGGCCAACGAGGGTACCCGGGTACCCACAAATTGAAATGCTCATAACTATGGCTTTTTTTTTTTTTTTTTTTTACAATGGAGAAGACCTTTATGTCCTAGCCCAGTACACGTGCTAACGGTAGGGTCCAATCTACCACACGGGGTGCACTGGGGGCGTGTCGGACTCGAATGGTGACCAGCCATTAATACCGACTAAACTCCATTGGGCTCCGCCATCATTCCTCCCAGGAACTACCTCTCGGTATTACTTCTGGGGGGATGGCTGTACTCAATGTACTCATTCACTCTCACTCACGCGATCATACATCCTGTATGAGGCTTACTTGGGTGCTCTCTCAATCACACTTTGATTCACTCTCAAACACTCCCACATGAGGCTGACTTTTGTGCTCACCTTTTACGTTCCATGCGAGGCTGACTTTTGTGCTCACCTTTTACGTTCCATGCGAGGCTGACTTGTGTGCTCACCTTACTCATTCCTTGCTAGGCTTACTTTTGTGCTCGCCCTACCCATCCATGTGAGGCTGACTTGGGTGCTCACTAGAGAGACAGAAAAAAAATGACCCCCATCGGCCCACCCCTGAGTCGATTCCTAGTCCCACCAGGAGTGTCTGCTCCAAATTTGAGCCAAATCGAACAAGTCTAGCTACCGGACCAACGTGCTTGAAGTTTGTATGGGATTTTTCGACAATTTACATGGAGAAAACCAACTTGCTCACATTTTCGCCGCTAGGTGGCACTGTATACATCAGATTATCACCAAAAGAGAAACTTAAGAAGATAATTTTATTATCTATAACTTTGTTGAAGACTGCAAAGCGATCTGACTCCAATAGGAAAAGTTATTAAACTTTTAACGAAGTGATGGCTGAGTCAGTTTTGCATGGGGCATAGCAGTGCATGGTAGTGTATCAGTACTAGGTTCTACAAACTAAACATTTTTATGGAAAAATGGTTAGATTTAGCTGAATAGTATGTTCGGAAGAATTGTAGTACATAATACGAGTTATGTTTTGGTTAGAAAATTGTAGTTCCACATCTAACCGCATAGATGGCGCCAACACTAACTTTTCAACGAAGAGAGATAGAAATTAGGTGTCTTCTACAAAGTTGTAGAACAAGAATATTGCAGTAATTCTTCCAAACATTTCAATATTCTATCTCTCTCCGTTGAAAAGTTAGTGTTGGCGCCATCTATGCGGTCACAGATTGAACTAAAATTTTCTAACCAAAACATAACTCGTATTATGTACTGCAATTCTTCCGAACATACTATTCAGCTAAATCTAACCATTAATCCACAAAAATGTTTAGTTTGTTAGAACCTAGTACTGATACACTATCATGCACTGCTAGGCCCCATGCAAAACTGACTCAGACATCACCTCGTTAAAAGCTTAATAACTTTTCCTATTGGAGTCGGATCGCTTTGCAGTCTTCAACAAAGTTGTAGATAATAAAATTATCTTCTTAAGTTTCACTTTTTATGATAATCTGATGTATACAGTGCCACCTAGCGGCGAAACTGTGAGCAATAGGGTTTTCTCCATGTAAAAAATCCCATACAAACTTCAAGCACGTTGGTCCGGTAGCTAGACTTGTCCAATTTGCTTCAAATTTGGAGCAAGTACTCCTTGTGGGACTAGGAATCGACTCAGGGGTGGGCCGATTGATTTTTCAAAAATTCATTATTTTTCTGGGCAGTCTAGTGCTCACCCTATCACCTGATTCACTCTCAATCGTGCCACTCTATTGTACCTTTGTCACTCCCTCTGGCATCCCATGTGGGACATTTTTCTTAGGCCCCACTTCTGACATACCATGCGAGGCTGACTTTTGTGCTCACCTTTTTCATTCCTTGCTAGGCTGACTTTTGTGCTAGCCTCTACCATACCTGTGAGGCTGACTTTTATGCTCACCCTTAACATGCCGTGTGAGACTGACTTGGATGCTCACCCTTTCACTCCTCTGCCACGCCATGAGGCATCGATAGCTTAGTTCCAACATACTACGCTACGACCCTCCCGTCTTGGCATGAGGCAGTCCACTTATACGCCTATACACTCACTCTTCTGTCTTGCTTCGGGGTGGCTGGGTTTACCCCTTACGCGGTTGCCATTCGCTGCGCCAACCTACCTCGGCATGAACAGACCATTCACTCTCTTATTTTGCGCTTGGCCTTTTTCGCTCCAGCTAATTAATCACTAGTTAGCCGTGCCCGTCGTCTGTTGCTCGGTTCGCCAGATTACCTGTAACCTACTGGCAATCTGGATGGTAGCAGCCGAGACTGCGTTCCACTTCTCCACCGTTTGACACATCCGCTGAATAAGGGTATCCGGGGTTGTGTCCCAGCCACAGACGTCAAGCATTGCTCTTCTTTCGACGTCGAACCGATGACATACGAACAGTATGTGTTCGGCAGTTTCGTCTAAACCTGGGCAGTCCGGGCAGACTGGGACCTCCGCGTGCCCGAACCTGTGGAGGTACTGTCGGAAACAGCCATGGCCTGACAGGAATTGTGTCAGGTGGAAGTGAACTTCCCCATGGGGTCTTCCCACCCAGCTCGATATGCTAGGTATCAGCCGGTGAGTCCACCTACCTTTCGAGGAGTTGTCCCACTCACGCTGCCATCTGGCGACCGAGGTCGCCCTGGTGCGCTCGCGGGCTCCCCTATTTCCACGTAGCTCAAAGCACTCCTCATCTTCCCGAATGACCAGCCCGACTGGCATCATGCTCGCTATCACGCAGGATGCATCGTGTGATACCGTGCGGTAGGCAGATATCACTCTGAGGCACATCACGCGGTAGGTGCTCTCCAGTTTCTGTAGGTAACTGGTTACCCTCAGTGCTCTTGACCATGACGGGCCGCCGTACCTGAGGATAGATACGGCAACGCCTGCCAGTAACCTACGTCTACTGGCGCACACCTTTGAGCTGTTGGACATCATTCTCGATAGTGCCGCAACAGCAGTCGACGCTCTCTTGCACGTATAGTCGACATGGCTGCCGAAGGTCAGCTTGTCGTCTATAATGACTCCGAGAGACTTCAGACTTCGCTGTGAAGTGATCGCGACTTCTCCCACATGGATAACTGCATGTTGTGCCGACTTGCGGTTGTTGACGATAACTACCTCCGTCTTATGATGAGCGAGCTCCAGGCCTCTCGCGCTCATCCATTCCTCCACCGTGCTAATCGCGTGTTCTGCGGTTAGTTCTACCTCAGGAATTGACTCCCCGTAGACCTCCAAGGTTACGTCGTCAGCAAAGCCGACGATCTTGACCCCAGGAGGGAACTTCAGTCTCAGAACCCCGTCATACATGAGGTTCCATAGCACCGGGCCTAGGATCGAGCCCTGCTCATAACTATGGCTTCCTTTAACCGATTTGGACACTTTTAGATGTTTTGGATTCAGGAACTCGTCCACTTTTTGATTCTGTACAATAAAAACGGAATAATTGATCTGGTTTTTGGTAATCCGGATTTTCCGGAGTAATGTTCCAGTACTAGGATATGATTTGTAAATTTTAATAATGTCCTAGCAATATGAGTATCAAAATTTTTCAAATTGTCTCGGAAGTCTGTTTTTTATTGTTACGGGACCCTATGGCAATTTGAAAAAAGGAATTGAAATGAAATGGCCACTCACGGCCCCACGGGAACCTGCTCCGGAATGTCCGTTCCGGGGTCAAACCACCAAATGGTTCCAAAACCACGAGATACAGCCTACTGATGCAATTCCAAGAATTTTGATACCCATATTGCTAGTATTCCATTGAAGTTCGCAAATTGTACCCCAGCACTGGAACCTGCTTCCAGAAACCCGGATTCCCGGGAACCGAATAAAGTAACCCGATTCATTTTTACCAAGTCCAAAAGTGGATAAGTTCCTGAATCCAAAACGGCCAAAAGTATCGAAATCGGTTGGATATTACCTTAGTTATGGGCATTTTAGTTATGTGGGTACCCGGGTACCCACGTCGGCCTGTTACGTAGTAAAAAAATTCAGGAGCCCCTCCTCAATCCCACCCTTACTATATCAACAATATTATTAACCCAAAAGCTTGACTTAGTAAAGTTCTAAGATGTCACAAAGTTTCAATTTCCAGCTATGGATAAAACATAGGAATTTAATCAATTGAAACTTAAAAAGGTACCCGGGTACCGCGTCGGACACACAACGGTTAAAAGTCATTTTTTACCAATGTTTACAGAAAATATATGCACTATGACAGAACAGAATAAAATCAGCAACACTTTCCTTCCAGCGCTATCTTCGAGCGGTTTCAACGTAGAATCGCCAATTGGTAATATATTTCGGTCTCAATACCCCGGCATTTTGACTTAGACGCGCACTTGATATTCAAAAGCAATTTTTAAAAATTTTTCAGGGGATTGGCCGATGTAAATGTCTCTTGCATTGATGAAATACACAAGAAAAAGATTTTATTACTTTAGAGTGAATTTCAGAAAAAAAAACTTAACTTACCCCAACCGCATATTTAAAAAAAAAAACTATATTAGAATGACTTTTAGTCGTGGATAGATGTAATATCTGTACGGATACTGAAAGCTCTTTTTACGCCCTACCAAAAAATGCAATCATTTGGGATATAGATTGAAAATCATCCTAAATAACACAAAGTGTTTAAAATTTAGAAAATTTACTTGGTTTGCGCAATATCGCCCACAACTTCTACAAAACAAAATGTTTTGCAACAAAAATACATTGGATAATGGGTTTCATATAGCTTGAGGTCCACAACGCGAGACAGCGCTACATGTCTGATAGAAACGGAGAAAAAGGGATTCCGCCAACTTACCCCAAACGCCAACTAGCCCCGGTCTCCCCTACATAGGAAAGTATGCGATACAACTACAGGGATTGAATATTAGCATTAACATTCGAAGGGTTTCTCGCTTAGTTGGTCGTGTCGGCCGGATAGGTCATCCTGGCTTGAAGATGGAGCTATCCTTTTCAGTATCCCACCAAATTCCAAGATTTTTTCGGTAGGTAAGCCGTTGCTCACGTTCTGGTTTTTCCAAGTCACCGGGCTTTCTTTCAGTTGTGCCAATTTCTCATATCTAACCAGCCTTTGTGGTGAATCCATTTGATCTGCAGCACGACAGAAGCTGATTCTTCATAGCATATCGTCGACGTAGTGCTGCTTGATTATCGCACGAACGGCTGCGGGAAATTTGTTCTCGTTCAGTTTGGCGTGTTTTTTTTACGTACTGCACAGTATTTGGTGAACAGCATGCACCAAATGTTACCACCTGCGTGATATAAACGTTGAGTTCCTTCGAGGTTCTCTTGGAGCCCCCAGAAAAACGTTAACCATTCTGGTCTCCCTCTTGCATCAATAGTTGCTGGTACATTTCCCGCATGTCTTCGTAGAGTACACGCTCAGAAGTGGCGTCAGGTACTCGAGTTCTTTGAAAAGCATAGAGTTTAGCGGGACGTCGTGAGCCTTTGCGGCGGCGTCCCACACCAGTCTTGTCTTTGTAGGTTTGTTGGGGTTCACAACCAGCACTACCGGCAAATACCATACCCTCAGATGTTGGATGGTAGATTAGGCATTAGTTAGCCTACGGATGTATCCTTTGCTGAGATAGTCCGCTATCTTTGTATTCAAGACTTCTCCCAGCAACGGATCATTCAAGATCACAGGTCTAGGCGCTCCAATCGTTTTACTATTGGGAAGCAGTACATGTCTTATTTCTAGAGAAGATCAGATTCAAATTGATCTCCCGTCCAATGAATTAGTATGTTCAGCATCTGCAGCCAATGCTCATCTTCTGTGGACATCAGAAGCAGTAGAAAAAAAGTATTCTTTCATTGCATTGTGTATATAGTCTCTGTTTTCATTTTTTTTTTATTTTTGGAGCAAATGTCGAGCATATGATGATTTGTAGCACTGGTGCTGAGCGAGCTTTCTGCAATACACCCGTAAACGGGTCTATTGGTTTGCCTTCGCGGGTCTTCGTAACATGGCAACGCTTGATGTGGTCAACCCCGATGAGTATCCGTGGAGAGATCTCACTATAAGGCTCGATAGGATTTTTTTGCCGGTGCCGGTAATGCTTCTGTAATTCAGATGATCATCGTTTGTGAATGCAATTCTAGTTTGTACCGTGGACATATCGGATATTGCGTACTTCTTCGTTTGGTTCGAGGCTCATGAAATCACCAGGCTGATTTTCTAAGACTAGTGCTTTATCATTCTTGTGCCTTCAGTCCATTTCAAACACAGGGGAGCTACCTGTCCAGACAGTCCCAGTTTGCCAGCGAGTCTTTGTTCCAATAGATTGATCGTACAACGTCCACTATTGACAGTAAAATATAGGCACTGCTTAAAATAAACATTTGTAATGATGCTTCGTTTAAAAAAATCAACCCGAAAGCAGATAAAGGGATAGATAGCTATATCAACAAGATTGGGTACTTTGCCAATAAAACTTGATGACCATTAATAGCACTAATCAAATAGAGGCGGGATAGGACCTTGAACTTTAGTTGATGAAATTGTTCAACCGGTCTACGCACTACACGCTGTATCTGTGCCAACTTTCGCGAGTTTTCTTTTCGCTGTGCATTACTTCTATTAGGTTCCCCAGCATATAATCGCAATTCAGCCATATGTAGATATTATACCCCACAGAGCATGGGACAAATATACGGTTACAGTTGCAGTTATTTTGGTACTGTGGAAAACGACAGACACTCACAATTATTGTTTCTAACCAATCTTATCGTTTTGTACATTGACAATAATCTAGGAAATTGTATTACAAAATTGTTTTGTTCTCTCTGATAAGTATGTTGTGCCGCTTTGCTGGTAAAGTTGATATGTGGCAATCTCCACATATGTGACATACAGATATTATCTCAAAGTAAAAACTAGTAGGGATTACAGTCTGTTATACCATATTGTTTATGGAGCAGCCCATTGTGAAAGGAATAATTACAGTATTTGGTAAGTTCAGAAAGGTTTTAATAGAACCCTAATTTAGAACTGAATCAGTGATTTCAACGGGAAGTAAAATTAAATCTTACACAACTGAACAGGTAGGGTGACTGTTACTTAATGCACCTTAACTCCGCTATTCATCACACCGCTGTTCAATTCATTGACTCAAATAGTACTATGTACCATTTTGCTCAATAGATTTGTTGTCATACTACATCATGGCAGCGAAGTAAAAGTATTGATAAATATTCAAACGCAATACATTGGTTGTATGCCGAATAACTGATCAAATGGTGTATTCCCTTACTAATGAGATGAGAAAGAAATCGTGTACCATCGCAAAGTGAATTTCTAAAAATAAATACATAATTCACTGAAAACTTCTGACAACGTGCCAAATTCCACCATACGCAGAAATACGCTGTCCTCGTCTACCAACTTACTACGAACTCACGGCACATCTATCAACTGTCAAAAGTCAATTCTGTATGCGTTGAATGTTCTAAAACATTCACTGTTCACTGTTCCAAATCGATGCACCCAGCAGGCTAGAAGAAATCTGTAGTGAAGGTTACTAGCATTAAAATAGCATTCTTAATTGCTCTTCAACTTCTCACGCTTACTTCGATATCCTGAAATAAATGGTCCTAATCTCGACGAGGAAATAAAACCAAAGACGGCAAATTGCAACCGTTTCTCAACGTTGTGTCAAATATTTGACAACGAATTAATTTGGATCTGGGCTATTTCGTCGACTGCTCTTTTCTCGAATGAATTGTTTTGCCGAATTAGGTATGCAAAACGTGATTTCCAATGGTAATTAAATATTTAGAATGATTCGGTATTTAAATTTGACAAAAAACATTCTGGGATGATAAATTATAGAATTAATGTTCAAGTTTTTATTTTTTATTTTAGTGTGCTAAAGTCTGTAAATCAGGTCAAAGAAAATTTGTAATCAACTTGTAAAGAATATTAATGTAGATAATGAAAATCAAAATTTCAATAAGGCATAATGTTCGAAGAAACCAAATTTTACAGAATGATAAAGAATCGTGATTTACCCGTTGACTTTTTAACTGGAATGCCTTGTAGCTGGTTTAGTTCAAAAGCAACCTCGTCAGCAACTGACGCCAACTTGGGGTCAATTAGACAATAAAGCTTTAATTTTAAGGCACGCAAATAAAACATATCAAAGCTTTAATTTTTTATATCCTATACTTTTCAGACGCAGACCAAAAAAGTTTTGGCGGCATCAACACATGGTTTTCAAAAAATAGCGCAGTGAATCAGATGAATTGAGCAGAGATGTCTGGACAAAAACCTCTTGTTGCACAAAAAATGGCTTACGCTGAACGCCAACGAGGGAACAGCCGATTATTGCAATAACAATACAGTATAAAAATCAACAGTACCACCCCATAAAAAGGTTCGATACCCTAGCATATCGTGTTTATCAATTTAGGCACCTGTTTGTTTTTGTTTTCATTTGGAAGAGAGTCACAAAGCAGGTGATGCAATATTCTTCATTCTGCTCTCCCATCTGTCAGATGTACGGAGAGCTGGGGTGGGTGGTGCTTGGGAGCTGCGTTTGTCAAGAGAGTAAAAGAGTTTATCGAGAAAAGGGTGTTTCATGCAACTGTGTGGCAAAAATACAGGTTGCTCGCCAAATTGGAACAATGAATGTATTTTTGTCGCAGGTTTATAGTTTTTAATTTCAACTTTAGGTGGGAGGTATATTAAAAATACCCAACTGCGTAAAGCAGCCCGAAATATACCTATATCTAGTTTAACGAATTTACCTTTGGACACTGGTGATCAGCGCTCCACCGCTTTTGCAAACTGCAAACATTTCGCTAGGTTGTTAGGTCCTTCTGGATTGTTTCCGATGTTTCTCCGATTACGTGACCGCTAGTGTAGCACCAAAATCGATAGCGCTAAAGGGCAATTCTTGCACGGCACAGACAGGAAATGATTCGTCTAAATTAACAGCACTGAACAATCACGCTACCGTTCGCGACGCTCATTCCCCGAACGAATGCACTTCCTTGCTCGTAAAACCTAGCCCGGCACTTTGATCTCCAGTCGATGTTATATTTAAAGATTCAAATTGTATTGAATCTATCGCTGAAATTACGTAAGCTTGACCAACTAGAACCAACCAGTCGAGCGACCGACAGACTTTTACCTATGTGGATGCAATTTCTTTCTATTATTTTTCTCTCTTCCTCTCTGATTTCACTCGTCGTTCATTGAACGATATCTTTTGACAGTAGGCGGATTACTGCGATCAGTGTGGCCAGACGACGTGGATAAAAACGGATAAAAATTTTTGCTATGCATTGCCGAGGGGTGGTCCGCTCAAACCGAGCTTTTTATGTCGCCATTTCAACATAATATTATGTCTGGTTTGTCCTTTCTAGGTAGATTAATAGCTAATACCTAACGGATATAATCAATAACTGTGAACTTTGATATACAGTACTGAGGTCAAAGATAAACTCAAGATTACTACGTCCCATACAAGCAATTGACAAAATATGGTTCAGCAACCGTGAACCGGTGAACTCAATAATAGTATGCTTTTGTTCTCCCCTTGTTAACAAGCGTCGATCGCGCCAACAAAAATCCATGGATACACATCAAACAAACTGTGAAAAACATGATGTAAACATGTAAGTTTGGTCAGATTTGATTAGAACTTATAATGTATAAGGAAAATACGTTTTTCCAGCCTAGAGAACGGCTAGAACTAGTGCAGGTAGGTTCTTTTTTCACATGTAAATTAGCTCGGTTATATTCTTCAGAAGAAATTACGCGGATTGAGTGTTTACAATATGAAAGAAAAAAAATGATTTCCTAAATTGAACACGATCGTTGTTTAAGCACGTCTGTCGAAATTAAAACAATTTTCACTGAAGTTCTAGATACATCAACTGCAAACCATGAAACCTACCGGTTTACTCAGCTACGTCTTTTCAGGTGGAATAATTCATTTGGACGCTGGTTACAATAATCATTGCAATAATAAAAACGACGCGTATATCGACGCCGTTTGATGTTTCAAAAACTGCTCAACTGTCAATATGACGGTGAACCGTTTTCGTCGAGGGGTCGCATTGAATTGGTACATGGAAAATCCCTGACCACTCTATCTTGAGTTTATCTTTGCTGAGGTCATATTTGATTATACCAATTTGAAGGCGACTGATATCTATGTTCAACGGATTGACTCTGGGTAGGGAGAAAATTGGAACGTTTGATGAGTTTTAGTTTCGCTCCACCGATAGTATATACACAGAGAACAGACATCCATGATCGAACAAAAATATTTAAAAAACGTGTGTAAACATTTGAATTAATATACTAAAAACACTAGCGCCGCCACACCAACCTATCCCAACTATCCGTCAAATCGATTCCGGAACCGGTTCGAAATCCTGGATGGATTCAGCATGGAATCTAGCTCAAAGAAAACAACCGATTCCGACTCAATCGGTTGACGCATTTGAGATGGAATTCATGCTGGAAGACCGAATCGGTTCCGGACTAGTTTGACTGGGTAGAGGAATAACCGCTGTCAATTCTGTCGAACTCAGCCACAAAAAAACATGACGACAGTAGCGCACCTGGTTTAGATATCCAAACTACCTTCGAAACCGTTAGAGATTTTACACAAGTTGAATGCTGAAGATGAACGTCTGTTCTCTGTGGTATATATTTCTTAAATTCAAGATAGTTTTTATCATTATAAGGTTTCCCAATAAATAAGCACACCTTGGAATGATAAATATAAATTTGATTTGCCGTTTGTTATGAGTTTTTTATTAGCTAATGAGAAGGCAATATTCAAGCGATCGGAAACCCGCATAAATGTGTACCATTTGCTAACCATTCCATCAAACGTTTAAAAACCATTTTCAATATGGTTCGTTCAACAATAGTTTATCCACTCCTTGGTATAATATCGAACATAAACAGTAAGCTCAAAACATTCGTAACCCAACTTTGTACCGGGAAACAAGTGCTTTTTGTTCTCTCCGGTGTGGTTTAGTTTTTTCGGTGGTACGAAGGTGCTTGCTGTGGCAGAGGCTGCAGTAAAGCATTAGTAATAAACAGTCCCGCGAGTGATAGTTATTACCTGCGATATCGGTGCAGTGAAGTTACTAAACAGTTTTCTTGCCTGAAAGACGGCTTTGTTTAGACGAGCTATATCAGCTCTATTGTGTGAAGGTCACGCGGGTGACGGATAAAACAAACGAAGGATCAATTCACCTACCAGCTCGTCAGGAACCAACTGGTGAAGTGTTTTGTTTTTTACTTTTCTTATCGATTTTTTTTTCTTTTTATTGCTTTTGATTTTTTATTTTGATTTAAGTTAAACAGTGCGGTCGAGCGTGTTGCTCCCGCAACAAAATGGAACAAACAGAAGGATCACCCTCCGAAGACGAATATTATGGGGAAGAAGAACATATATCTGATACTGAGACAGATAATGTTATGATCGATCCACTTCCCCCCAATGTCTCACAGCCCCCCCGAGTCAAGGTTTACCAGGATGGATCCGCTGGTCCTTGGGTGGTATACTTTCGGCCCAAAAATAAACCGTTAAACAGCATAACTGTTGCACGGGAGCTGACAAAACGTTACTCGGCCGTAACCGAGATTAAAAAGGTTCAGTCAGATAAACTGCGCGTAGTCGTTACTGACTTGAAACAGGCCAATGATATCGTTAGCAATAGCCTCTTTACGCTGGAGTATCGCGTCTACATCCCTTCTCGTGATGTGGAGATCGACGGTGTGGTAAGTGATGCGGGTCTAACTGTCGATGATCTGATGAATGATGGGGCTGGCCGCTTTAAGGACCCTAACCTTCAATCAGTTAAGATTTTGGAGTGCAAGCAATTGCACTCAAAGTCCATCGAAGATGGTAATTACTATCCATCAGACTCGTTTCGCGTAACCTTCGCCGGATCTGCACTTCCGAGCTACGTTGAAGTGGGAGGAGCTCGTCTACCTGTACGCCTGTTTGTACCGCGGGTCATGAATTGTTCCAATTGCAAGCAGCTAGGTCACACGGCCACCTACTGTAGCAACAAGCAACGGTGCGGTAAATGTGGGGAACGCCATGCGGATGATACTTGCAGTAGCCCCGCTGAGAAGTGTGTTTACTGTGGGGAGAATCCGCATGCACTTTTGACATGCCCAACGTACAAACTTCGCGCGGATAAACTGAAGCGATCCGCCAAAGATCGCTCCAGACGCTCTTACGCAGAAATGCTTAAAAGAGCTGTTCCACTTATCTCCGAAAACCCATTCGCTCTCTTGCCAACTGACGATAACGCCTCTAACGACCCTTGCGAGGGGCATTCTTTGGCTCCGCTTGGAAACTCTAGGAAAAGACCTAATCAAAACTCACCTGAACTTCCTCGTAAGGGTCCTAGGTTGTCCCAAACAAGGGTACAAAATAAAAATAATTCATCAACTGGAAGTGCTGGTACAAATCCGAAGATAATACCTCCTGGTTTTGGGAAATTGAGATACAACCAGGAGTTCCCAGCACTCCCCGGGGCACCAAAAATCCCAAGTGCTCCAATTTTACAGTCAGAAACTTACCCTAAAACGGGATTCCTTAAATTTTCTGACATTGTGGACTGGATATTCACAGCTTTCAACATTACCGATCCTATGAAAAGCTTGCTGGTTGCTATTCTACCAACAGTAAGAACATTTTTAAAACAGTTGACTGAACAATGGCCCCTCCTTACAGCGATCGTATCCTTCGATGGCTAACTTGTTAGACGGAATCAGGGATCTGATCACTGTTTTACAGTGGAACTGCAGAAGTATTATCCCCAAAATCGATTCATTAAAACACTTGCTAAATTACAATCATTGTGATGCATTTTCCTTATGTGAAACATGGCTAACTTCTAATATAAACCTCAACTTCCACGATTTTAACATTATCCGCTTGGATCGAGAAGACTCATATGGGGGGGTACTTTTAGGGATCAAAAAGTGCTACTCCTTCAATCGAATCAACCTCCCTTCGACGCCAGGCATTGAAGTTGTCGCTTGTCAAACAACAATCAAAGGCAAAGATCTTTGCATTGCTTCTATTTACATTCCTCCTAGGGCCATGATGGGATATCGAAGATTCTTCAACGTGATTGAACACCTTCCCTCGCCCCTCCTGCTTCTTGGAGACTTTAACTCTCACGGTACGGGGTGGGGCTGTCTATACGACGATAATCGATCTTCGACAATTCAAGACCTTTGTGACAACTTCAATATGACAATTCTGAACACAGGAGAAATGACACGGATCCCTAGACCACCTGCGCAAGCAAGTGCACTGGACATATCTTTATGCTCGACATCACTACGGTTAGATTGCAAGTGGAAGGTAATATCTGATCCCCACGGTAGTGACCACTTACCAATTGTAATTGCAATCACCACTGGTTCAAGACCATCGGTACCAATCAATGTTCCCTATGACCTCACACGAAACATTGATTGGAAGAGCTACGCTGCTGCGATATCCAAAACTATCGATTCAACACAGGTACTTCCCCCGGAGGAAGAATATAAGTTTTTGTCCAACTCGATTCTCGATAGCGCGATTCAAACTCAGACGAAACGAGTACCCGACGTGAACACCCAAAAACGTTCTCCCAACCCGTGGTGGGACAAAGAGTGCTCAAACGTGTACGCGGAGAAAGCTGCCGCGTATAAAACCTTCCGGAACGACGGGTTAGTTGCTAGTTATCGAGTGTACGCGATATTAGAAAAGCGAATGAAAAATTTAATGAAAGCTAAGAAACGCAGTTACTGGCGCCGGTTTGTCGACGGGTTAACAAGAGAAACATCGATGAGCACTCTTTGGGGCACGGCCCGACGTATGCGAAACCGAAACAGTACTAACGAGAGCGTGGAATATTCAAACCGTTGGATATTCGATTTCGCCAAGAAAGTTTGTCCGGATTCCGCCCCGGCACAGAAAATCTACCGCGCCGCGTCGCCTTACAATACCGCGAACGAAACACCGTTTGCGATGGTGGAGTTCTCACTTGCTCTCTTATAATGTAACAATAAAGCCCCGGGGCCAGATAGAATCAAATTCAACTTGTTGAAGAATCTGCCAGACTCTGCCAAAAGACGCTTGTTGAATTTATTTAATAGGTTTCTTGAGGGTAACATTGTCCCACATGACTGGAGACAGGTGAGGGTCATCGCCATCCAAAAACCAGGAAAACCAGCCTCCGACCATAATTCGTATCGTCCGATTGCAATGCTGTCCTGTATCCGGAAGTTATTCGAAAAAATGATCTTGTTTCGCCTCGATAATTGGGTCGAAACAAATGGCTTACTGTCAGATACACAATTTGGCTTCCGCAAAGGCAAAGGGACGAACGATTGCCTTGCGTTGCTCTCAACAGAAATTCAAATGGCATATGCTAAGAAAGAGCAGATGGCATCAGTATTCTTGGATATTAAGGGGGCTTTCGATTCAGTTTCGATCAACATTCTTTATGAGAAGTTGCACCAGCATGGTCTTTCGCCAATTTTAAATAACTTTTTGCTAAACCTGTTGTCTGAAAAACAAATGCATTTCTCGCATGGCGATTTATCGACATCACGATTTAGCTACATGGGCCTTCCCCAGGGCTCATGTCTAAGCCCTCTCCTCTACAATTTTTACGTGAATGACATTGACGAATGTCTTGTCAATTCCTGCACGCTAAGGCAGCTTGCAGATGACGGTGTGGTCTCTATTACAGGTCCTAAAGCCGTCGACTTGCAAGGACCACTGCAAGATACCTTGGACAATTTGTCTGCTTGGGCTCTCCAGCTGGGTATCGAGTTCTCCACGGAGAAAACTGAGCTAGTCGTATTTTCTAGAAAGCGTGAACCAGCGCAACTACAGCTTCAATTAATGGATCAAACTATTGCTCAGGCTTCAACATTCAAATATCTCGGGGTATGGTTCGACTCTAAAGGTACCTGGGGATGTCACATTAGGTATCTGAAACAGAAGTGCCAACAAAGGATCAACTTTTTCCGTACAATAACTGGAACATGGTGGGGTGCCCATCCAGGAGACCTAATCAGGCTGTACCAAACAACGATATTATCAGTGTTGGAGTACGGATGTTTCTGCTTTCGCTCCGCTGCGAACATACATTTCATCAAACTGGAGCGAATCCAGTATCGTTGCTTGCGTATTGCCTTGGGTTGCATGCACTCGACCCATACGATGAGTCTCGAAGTGCTGGCGGGCGTTCTTCCTCTGAAAAATCGATTTTGGGACCTCTCATATCGATTACTCATTCGATGCGATATTCTGAACCCATTGGTGATTGCAAATTGCGAAAGGCTTGTCGAGCTTAATTCTCAGACCCGATTCATGTCCTTGTACTTCGATTACATGGCACAGAACATCAATTCATCTACGTATAACGTCAACCGTGTTCATCTCTTAGATACTTCTGATCACACTGTATTTTTCGATACATCCATGAAGGAAGAGATTTGTGGAATTCCGGATCATATTCGCCCACAAGTGGTCCCAAATATTTTCTATAACAAATACCATCAAGTCGACTGCGCCAAAATGTTCTACACTGACGGATCAATTCTCAACGGGTCCACAGGCTTCGGTATCTTCAACGAAAATCTTGCTGCCTCATTCAAACTCAATGATCCTGCTTCAATTTACGTCGCAGAATTAGCTGCCATTCAGTATACTCTCGGGATCATTGACACCCTGCCCTCAGACCATTACTTCATCGTTTCGGATAGTCTCAGCTCCATTGAGGCCATCCGTGCGGCGAAGCCTGGAAAGCACTCACCGTATTTCCTGGGGAAAATACGGGAATATCTGAGTGCTTTATCTGAAAAATCTTACCAGATTACCTTGGTTTGGGTCCCGTCACATTGTTCTATTGCGGGCAATGAGAAGGCGGACTCTTTAGCCAAGGTGGGCGCATTAGAAGGCGACACTTACGAAAGACCAATTTGCTTCAACGAATTTTTCAGTATCTCTCGTCAGAGGACGCTCGATAGTTGGCAAACCTCATGGAGCAATGGGCATCTGGGACGGTGGCTACATTCCATTATCCCGAAGGTATCAACGAATGCTTGGTTTAAGGGGTTGGATGTGAACCGGGACTTTATTCGTACGATGTCAAGGATCATGTCCAACCATTACTCGTTTGACGCGCATCTCCGTCGTATAGGGCTTGCTGAAAGTAATCATTGTGTTTGTGAGAACGGCTACCACGACATCGAGCATGTTGTTTGGCTGTGCGCAGAGTACTGTGTTGCCAGGTCCCAACTAATAGATTCCCTTCGGGCCCGAGGTAGATCACCCTATGAGCCAGTCCGGGACGTCCTGGCAAGCCGTGACCACCCCTATATTTTTCTTATCTATATCTTTTTGAAAACCATTGATGTCCAAGTTTAATACATTTTCCCCTCTCTCATTCACAGTAGAATCTCACCAACCTATCCCTGTATCTACAATATGGCATTGCTTCACGAGTCTTCGGTGCATACCCTTCTTGATAACCGTCTACCCAGAACATCATGACATACCTCACATGCAGATGATATAGAGAACATCATGACAGTATCAGAGTGCCAATAATTATCCGAAATATCGACCCTCCCCTCGCCCCTGCGATTACAGGCTGGAAACTACAACACTACAACAAAGTGTGCATATCCGCCACAATGATCAATCAGCAAACGACGATGTCAATTACACAATATGTATCCCACTTCCTACCTTTTTCCTTTACTTACATAAGAGGGGAGCAAGCCGCCCCTAAATACGGCTTTCCTTTTCCCCACTAACATGTGACATGTAATTAAAAAAAAATGAATTATCGGCCTCGTTAAGCTAAAGCATTTGGGCCTAAATAAACGTATTTAAGATAAAAAAAAAAATAAACAGTAATAACTTCATGCTGCTGATAATACTAATTCCGATAATACTAATTTTCCGGATAAAATTTATTTAATTTTTTCCTTCTCACGGGAGAAGGACAGTATTTCAATTTCGTGGAAATCAATAAAATACAGTCGTGATTCGCTGGTTGGGCACTTTTTAACTGGACCGCTTTTTAGTTGGACCTCCGCTAGTTGGACCATTGTCCAACTAAAAAGCATCTGAATGTCAATATCTTATGTCAAATTTACTTTGACAATCAATCTGACAATTTTCAGAGATGTGAATAGATGCAATTACACTCCTAACGTCTGCTTCGGAGAGTTTTTGACATCTGTCCGTCGGTCCAACTAACGAATCAAATTCGTTAGTTGGACAGAGGTGTGGCCCAACCAGCGAATCACGACTGCATGCATAAAATTTCAAAGAAAGGCGGCAAAGAAGTACGATAGACTTGTTTTTTCGTGTTTTGGAATAGTGGCAACAAGACAGCGAGTGAAAAAGGATACCGTGATAAACTCATTCTCCGGCGGTTTTATTTATCCGGAAAAATAACACGTTGTATTTATCCGGAGAAGTTGTGTGAATGCCAATAACTTTTCGTGTGAAAATGTGAGTTTTTATTGTCGTAGTGGCAAATTATCTGTACGCATTTACTCATATGAGCGATAAATGCAATGCCTGGTGCTCAAATCAAAGTGATAGCCCCAGTTATCAAGTTTATTTGTCTTTCTAAACAAATCGTATGGAAACCAACATCTATAACTGTTTAAAATTACGGTGCTCTACAGACACCATAAACATGAATGGGTTAAGTGAGAAACCTAGCTTTCTGAAGAAAATTAAGATGAAAAATACAGTTATATGTATTTGTTACCGTTATTTTTATCAGAAAAATAGGTAGGATAAATCATGAAAAAAACAGAAACCGCAAAATACACTATAGTGTTGATAGATAAATTCATTATAATTTTATAAAGATACGTCTAAAATTTTCTGTCCGAAACTCAAGCACGCTGTAATGAAAATATTTCCACCAAAATTTTCATTTTCGGTGATTCGCATTCATATTGTCAGTTACTGGCACCAGAAAAACTTACAAAACCACCGCTCTTCTCTTTTATAATATACATCTTGACTTATGTGTTGCTCCCATGTGCACACAAAAAGTAAAAATAAAGATGCTCTTTATTGTGCATTTTGGTTCCATGCGCACGGAACCAGTAAATTCAATAAAAAAGTATGTTGAAACAGTACTTTATCTGAATTTTAGTTTGAATCGTCGTTCTCCCTGTATAGCTCAGAAGCATAGCTCCTAAAACCCAATGAAATCTACCAAGAGCAGTGCTAACTTGAAATGTTAAACTCGATTTTTATCGAAATGTCGTTTCCAACAACGGGTTTTCCGTGATCACGATTGCCGAAAAACCACTCAATCGTAACTAATTTATCTCGTACCTTAACGATTCCTTTTTCATGCATAAATTTTTGTTTTGTGGATTGGAATTTTCGCATACAATTTTTAGAGCTTAAAACAGTGATTTTTTTTTAGGAAAAACGTTCTCGAATGCATGCACAAATTATTATTTATTCAACTAATCGTTAATGTACGAGCAATACTCATATATTAATGAAATTTTTTGAGTTTTACGACTTTAGTTGATCTACTGGTTTTCAATCGTGATCACCGCAAACCTCTTAAATAATAAACGGTGTCGGGGAAAAAGCAATGACTCCGCAAATTATCAATATATGTTTATAATCTTATGCTTGTTTATTGCACTGAAAAATATACTACCAAAATACTATAAGTTTAATGTAATGAAATCATTGATTTATGCCCCTACGTAAATTTAAACTTTCTGGGCATTTTTTGCACAAGAAGGTATGTAACCCCTTAAAAGCGATGGGTCTTTCATATATTTTACCATTTAGTGCGCCGGTGGTCAGGCCTGTTATTTGCTCACACAATGAGCCACAATGAGCGAAATTCACCGATTAAAAATAGAGCAGCACAAAAACACTGCGATGTACAGAACGACCGCACAAAGACAAACTTGAAAACGAAAAAGAGTGAGATCTGTGCACCAAGAGCTGCACAATTTCGTTCAAGGAGTCACCTTGAAGAGTCACTTTTTTGTGCCTCCCCTCACTGGAAAGCAGGAAGGAAGGCGAATCAAACTATAATTCAGATAAAGTTTGATTGGAAGAACGTTTTAAAAATGTTTTTTGGTTGCCTTCTCTACTTACGTGGGCGTGGGATCAAGATACTAAAGAGCCTCTTTATTTCTACTCTTTGTGGTGTGTAGTCATAGAGTAGAATACACGTGTGGGAGCAACACACATCGAAGTGAAGAGGTTTATTGTGAAAGAGAAAAGCGGTGGTTCGCATGAAAAGTGCAAAGAGCGTTTGTTATTTTTCTCTTTGTTTGCTCTGAGGTGCATAACATCCCTGCCGGTGGTTGAGTGCCTCTCGTCACTACCCGTATAAATAAATACCATTCCAGAAATCTTCGGAACCATTTCCTAACTATTCATATAATACTCACCATATTGGGAATACTACTGATACATTCCACCATTATAATTCAACTATTATACTACCATACTCATTTTAGTTACCATTTCCAATACCTCCCGTGTATCCTATATCGGAGATTTGTATACTACATTGTACTTTTGCGCTTGAGGTTAATATTGCTCTGGTGGGCTTTGTTATTCACGTATCTGTTCACGCTGCTCCAAAAACCTGTAGCTTAACATGACTGTTCTTAACGACCCGTTGTTTGTGTGGTCGAGCATGGAAAAACGATACTGGTTATGTTCGATATTGTACAAGGCAATGGTTAATCTATTGTTGAACGAACCATATTGAGAATAATTTTTCGACGTTTGATACAATGATTGGCATATGGTACAGATTTATGCGGGTACTTCTCACCCCAGTGAGTCTATGTTCAATTCCAGCCCGAGGTCGTTGGAATTTTCTGAGGCGAAAAACGTCTCTAATCAAGTCACTGAGGTTTAAAAACGTTTCTGGCTGGAAGACGTGAATCAATTGGTCCCGGTCCATGCGTTGATGGGCAGCTATCTAAGGTCCAAGTGGTGGAAAAATCTTTACCTCTCTGGCGTCTGTGATAGGCACTCAGTGAGGAACGAAAGACGACAAAGATATAAATTTAGTGAAAAATGCTATTGTCGCGAATTTGGTGGCAGATGAAAGCAAAAACTCTGCAATCAATAACTGAAGGGTTGTGATTTCTATTTCCAAAAATTGCTTAGATTTATAGGTTTATGTTTTAGTTTGTCAGCACTGACAACTTTAGAGCGAGTAAAGGCGCTTTAACCTAGGCCTTTTAGCCATGACAAGGTGTAAATACCACTGTCCCATCCCAAAGGACCAAAGGAGTGACTGATTTCTGACAGAATTCTGGCTCAAAATCAATAATCATTTCGGAATCTTGGTCGTTGAAGACAAATGAAGACATTTCTTTGTTGCATGTAAAGATATTTGAAATCCCTGCAAA